>NW_028189057.1:0-52563 GCF_054131305.1 Coturnix japonica | reverse complement strand
GGACACCCCCGACCCCAAATAAACCCCGGGACCCACAATTAGTCCCCCACCCCCCTCCCCAGACCCACAAATCCCCCCCCAGGACCCCTAGTCCAACCATGGGACCCCCAAATCCCCCCCCAGGACCCCCAACTCCCCCCCCATCACCCCAAATCCAACCATGGGACCCCCAGATCCCCCCCCCCCATCACCCCAAATCCCCCTTAGGACCCCCAGATCCCCCCCAGGAACCACCAATCCAACCACAGGACCCCCATTTTACCCCCCAGGACCCCCAGATCCCCCCCCCATGCCCCCAAATCCCCCCCCCAGGACCCCCAGTCCAACCACAGGACCCCCAATCCCCCCCCATGACCCCCAACCTCCCCCCAGGACCCCCAAATCCCTCCCTATACCCCTCAATCCCCCCCCAGGACCCCCCAAATCCCCCCCATCCCCCAGCATTACCACCAACCCCCCCCCCCCCCCCCCCCAGGGGGGTCCCTGGTGGGCTTCTCTCTCTTCTTCCTCACCCCACAGCGCCCGGGGGGGGCCCAGCCTTTACCTGGAGGACCTTTATGTCACCCCCCCGTTCCGAGGTGGGACCCTCCCTTCCTGCGACCCCCCCCCCCTTTTATTTTAGGGGTGGGGGGCGCACAGACCCCAATGTTTGCTGCCCCTTTAACCCCCCCCCATAGGGAAAGGCATCGGGTCCAGGCTGCTGAGTCACACGGCAGAGGTAAGGAATTGGGGGGGGGCTTATGGGGGGGGGGCTTATAAAGGGGGGGGCTTATGGAGGGGGGGGCACTTATGGAGGGAGGGGGGGTTTATGGAGGGGGGGAGCTTATGGGGGGGGCTTATAAAGGAGGGGGGCTTATGGAGGGGGGGGTTCCTTATGGGGGGGTGGGCTTATGGGGGGGGGGGACTTATGGATGGGGGTGTTATAGGTGGGGGGGGCTTATGAGGGGGCTAATGGAGAGGGGGGGGTCTTATGGAGAGGGGGACTTATAATGGGGGGACTTATAAAGGGTGGGGGGCTTATGGGGGGGGGGGCAGTGAAGGTTTGGGGGGGTCCATGAGGGTTTAATTATGGGGGGGGTCCCCCGGATGTACATGGAGGGGTCCATTTATGGGGGGGGTCCCTCAATGTCCTGGTTGGGGGGGGTCCATTATTGTCCTTGGGGGGGGGGTTCCATTATGGGGGGGTCCATGGGCCCATTGGGGTCCATTATGGGGGGGTCCATTATGGGGGGGTCCATTATGGGGGGGTCCATTATGGGGGGGGTCCATGGGCCCATTGGGGTCCATTATGGGGGGGTTCCATTATGGGGGGGTCCATGGGGTCATTGGGGTCCATTATGGGGGGGGTCCATTATGGGGGGGGTCCATTATGGGGGGGTCCATGGGCCCATTGGGGTCCATTATGGGGGGGGGTCCATTATAGGGGGGTCCATTATGGGGGGGTCCATGGGCCCATTGGGGTCCATTATGGGGGTCGCACGGAGGGGCCCACACCCCCCCCCCTCCATTAGGCCGCGTTATCTGCCGGCTGCCACCGCGTCCGTCTGTCGGTGCTGGATTGGAACAGCCCCGCCCGGAAGTTCTACGGGACACACGGGGGTCAAGAAATGCCCCCCCACCTCCATTGCTTCCGGGGATCCGCCATTAAAGAGCTGGCCGCTCCGCTTCCGCTTCCGGATGTGCCATTTCCGCTTCCTGCCTCGCGTCAGGTGACGCCGTGATGTTAATAAACATGGCGGCCGCTCCGCGTCACGTGGTCTGCGCTTCGCTATGGGGGGGATATATCCCACAATGCTTTGCGGGGCTGTGTGTGGGCGTGGCTTGGTGCTGTCGCGCGGTGATGACGCCATCGGGCGGCGCCGGCGGGGAGGAGGCGGCGGAGGGAGGCGGAGGGTGGGCGCCGAGCGGCGGGTGAGAGCGACCACCGGAAATAATCCCCCCCCCATAGGACAGAATGGGAACGGGGGGAAACGGGGGGAATAATGGAGGTCTATGGGGAGAGGAGGGGGATAATGGGGGTCTATGGGGAGAGGAGGGGGATAATGGGGGTCTATGGGGAGAGGAGGGGGGCAATGGGGGGTAATATGGGGGGGTAATAAGGGGATAATGGGGGTCGTGGGAGGGCAATGGGGGGTAATGGGGAGCAATGGGGGGAGGAGGGGGATAATGGGGGGTAATGGGGGGGCTAGGGGGGTAATAGGGGGGTAATGGGGGGTAATGGGGGGGCAATAAGGGGATAACGGGGGTCTATGGGGGTAATGGGGGGGGTAGGGGGATAATGGGGTCTGTGGGGGGAGCAGGGGGGATACGGGGGTAACGGGGGGGTAATTGGGGGTAATGGGGTCCTTGGGGGGGTAATAATGGGATAATGGGGGTCATGGGAGGGTAATGGGGGGTGATAGGGGGATAATGGGGATCTGTGGGGGGAGGGGGGGGCAATAAAGGGGTTCTGGGGGGCAGTGAGGGGGGGTCTGGGTGGGCAGAGGGGATCTGGGGGGTCTTTGGGGGGTAATAAGAGGATAATGGGGGTCCTGGGGGGGGTAATAGGGGTATAATGGGGGTCCTGAGGGGTGTTATAGGGGTATAATGGGGGTCCTGGGGGGGGTTATAGGGGTATAATGGGGGTCCTGGGTGGGGTTATAGGGGGATAATGGGGGTCCTTGGGGGGGTGAATGAGGCTTAATGGGACTGGGGGGGTCATTGTGACCCGGGGGTCCCTTTGTTGAGCCCCCCCCCCCCATTTCTCCCCCCCAGCCATGAAGGAGGCGCTGGCGGCCCGACAGCTCTGGGGGTACCCGGGGGGGGGCAGTGGGGGGGGGCGGGCACGTGACGGCCCCCCCCGGCGCGACCCCCACCCCTGGGGACCAGGAGTCGGGGGGGGGGCTCCCACTGTTCCACCCCCCCCGGCAGCAGCAGCAGCTCCCGGCGCCGCCCCCCCCCTCCGTGGGTGTGGGACGAGGAGGAAGAGGAGGAAGAAGAAAACAGGGGGTCCGGGGGGGGGGGACCCGGCAGAGGGGGGGGGGGGGCGGCACCGTTGGGTCCCCCCGAAATGGGGCCCGCTGCCCCCCAGGCCCCCCAACATCCAAAGGCGCCGTGGGGGGGCCCAGCAGCGGCGCAGGCAGCGAGCACTGCGAGCCCTACGGCTGCTGTTCTACGCCAAGGGGGGGCCATGGGCCCTGCCCTGGAAATGGGGGGCCAGGAGGAGGGGGGGGGTCCGCCGCCGCCCCCCCCCATCGTTATCCCCCGATGAGGATCGCGGTGGGACCCCCCCACACACGCCCCCCCCCCCGGAGCTGCTCAGCCCCCCCCCGCAGCTCGGGGCCTCGATGAACCCACCCCCCCCCCCACAACTGGCGGCAGCTCACGGGGCAGCCCCCCCCCACGGGGAAGACATGGAGGGGGGGGGGGCTGAGCTGGGGGTGGCGGCCATGTTGGGGGCTGCAGCCGGGATCGGAGACGAGGAAGGTATTAGGATGGGGGGGGGCAATGGGGGGGGGGGGGGAGGGGGAATTATTATGGGGGGGGTATGTAGGGGGATGGGGGGGGAATTACAGGGGGTGGGGGGCAAAAGGATGTGGGGGGGGGGCTTTGATTTGGGGGGGGCAGAGCATAATGGGGGTAAATGGGGGTAAAAGGAATGGGGGCAGCTTGGGGGTGTTTTGGGCCCCCCCCTGTGATCTTTGGGGGGGGTCCTGATGTGATATGGGGGGGGTCGGGAGCTATAGAAGTCTATGGGGATGGGGGGGCTTAAAGTTGGGGGGGTCTCCCCTGTTTTATATGGGGGGGTCTTTGTTCGGGGGGGCAATGAAGGGGTCCTGGTGTGATGGGGAGTGTTAAATGGGGGGGGGGCAAGTTGGGGTCCTGATGTAGGAGGGGGGTCCTTAGTGTTGGGGGGGGGGGTCAAGAAGGGGTCCTTGGGGGGGGGTTGTCTTTTGGGGGGGATCATTAAGGGGTCCCGGTGTGATCTTAAGGGGGGTCTTGGGGGGGGGGGGTTGGGCAGTTTAATTTCCCACCCCCCCCATTTATTCCCTCCCCCCCCCCCCATTTCAGGTTCCCTCCCCAATGGATTTGGGGGGGCTGCCCCCCTCTCGCCCCCCCCCCCCGACGCCCCCATCCTCATCAGCAACGTCTGCAGCGTGGGGGGGGGCGCCGACCCCCTCCCCCCCCCCCCTTCATCCCCGTGTGGGGCCAATGGGGGGGGGGGGGGCAGCCCAGGGCAGCCCCCTGCGGGAGGAGCACGTCACCTGCATCCAGAGTGAGTCGTTCGTTAATTAACCAGCTCATTAATTACACCCTCATTAGTGACCCCCCCTTCCTTATTTACCCCTCTTTGCCTCCAGTCAGTCTTTGATTAATTGAGGATTCATTAATTAACATTGGAGACACCCTCCCCCCCCCAGCCCTGATTAACTCAATGAGAGGGTCACAGTGTCAGAGCAATAACTGCTCTTAATTACCCTGTTAATTAACTAATTGCTGCCACTTAATTAATTAGTTAATTAACTAACTAAATGCCCCCCCCCTTTCTGTGCCCCCCCCCAGCATTGTTTAATTGGGGCTGGAGAAATGGATTCATTAATGGAGCCATTAATAGGGCAGTCACAGCTAACGCTGCCTGGCTGCTAATTAACAAAGTCATTAATAAATTAATTAATGAGGATCTTTAATTAGCACCCCCAGCTTTGACCCCCCCAGCATTGATTCACTGGAGATGGAGAAATAGGCGTTAATGGAGCTATTAATAGGGGGGTTGCTAATTAATATTAATAGGGCTGCTAATTAATGAAGTAATAATGAGGATCTTTAATTAGCAAAATAATAAGTTAATTAACGAAGACCTTTAATTAACCCCCCCTGAATCTCAGACCCTCCAGCTTTAATTCATTGGAGGTAGAGAAATGGACATAAATGGAGACGTTAGTAGGGGGGCAGCTAATTAATATTAATAGGGGACGGGATGGGGAACTAATTAATATTCGTATGGATGCTAATTAATGAATTAGTAATTAACGAGGACCTTTAATTGACCCCCCCCAGCATTGATATAACGGATCCGGGGGGGGGGCTGCATTGAAATGAATGGTGGATGGGAGGTTGGCGCTGCGTTGCTGTGAGCTGATGAAGGCGTTAATTAATGATGTAATTAATTAAGATCCGCGTTAATTAGGCATCCTGGACGAGTTCCTGCAGTCGTACGGCAGCCTGATCCCGGTCAGCGCTGACGAGGTGGTGGAGAAGCTGGAGGACATTTTCCAGCAGGAGTTCAGCACCCCGCAGCGGTCAGCGCCCAGGGGGGGGGCTGGGGTTTGGGGGGGGGGGCTGGGATTTGGGGAGGGTCTCAGCCCTCTGACCCCCCCCATCATCAGCAGCTGATGCTGCCCCATTAATGGCCATAGGGGGGGCTTGGGGGGGGGTTATTTTTGGGGGGGGTCCTGAGGGTGTTTTATTAATGGGGGTCCCAAGAATTGGGGTGGGGGGTCCCAGTCATTTGGGGGGGTCTCATTGCTGCCCCCCCCCCCCCAATTCCCCATAGAAAGGGCTCAGTGCAGCAGCTGATGCAGCCCCATTAATGGCCATAGGGGGGTCCTGGGGGGTGTTTCTATATGGGGGGGTTCTGGGGGGGTCCCAGTCATTTGGGGGGGGTCTCATTGCTGTGTGTCCCCCAATTCCCTATAGGAAGGGCTCAATGCAGCAGCTGATGCAGCCCCATTAATGGCCATAGGGCGGGCTTGGGGGGGGTTATTTGGGGGGGTCCTGGGGGTGTTTTATTAATGGGGGTCCCAAGAATTATGGTGGGGGGTCCCAGTCATTGGGGGGGGGGTCTCATTGCTGTGTGGCCCCCAATTCCCTATAGGAAGGGCTCAATGCAGCAGCTGATGCAGCCCCATTAATGGCCATAGGGGGGGCTTGGGGGGGGGGGGTTATTTGGGGGGGTCCTGGGGGTGTTTTATTAATGGGGGGTCTCAAGAATTGGGGTGGGGGGTCCTGGGGGGGGTCCCAGTCATTTGGGGGGGGTCCCAGTCATTTGGGGGGGGGTCTTATTGCTGTGTGTTCCCCCATTCCCTATAGGAAGGGCTCAATGCAGCAGCTGATGCAGCCCCATTAATGGCCATAGGGGGGGCTTGGGGGGGTTATTTGGGGGGGTCCTGGGGGTGTTTTATTAATGGGGGTCCCAAGAATTGGGGTTGGGGTCCTGGGGGGGGTCCCAGTCATTTGGGGGGGGTCTCATTGCTGTGTGGTCCCCCCATTCCCCATAGGAGGGGCTCAATGCAGCTGCTGCTGCAGCCCCATTAATGGCCATAGGGGGGTCCTGGGGGGTGTTTCTATGGGGTGGGGGGCCCTGGAGGGATCCCAGTCATTTGGGGGGGGTGGGTCCTGGGGGGTCTTCTGGTTATTTGGGGGGGGTCTCACTGCTGCCCCCCCCCATTCCCCATAGGAGGGGCTCGGTGCAGCAGCTGATGCAGCCCCACCAATGGCCATAGGGGGATGTCTCTATATATGGGGGGTCTTGGGGGTTATTGTGGTTATTTGGGGGGGGGTCTCACTGCTGCCCCCCCCCATTGCCCATAGGAGGGGCTCGGTGCAGCAGCTGATTCAGTCCTACCAGCGTCTGCCCGGCAACGCGCTGCTCAGGGGGTTCCGGGTCAGTTACAAGCGCCACGTGTTGACCATGGACGACCTGCAGACCCTCTATGGGCCCAACTGGCTCAACGACCAGGTGGGGGGGGGGCTTCAATGTTAAAGGGGGGGGGGGCTGATTGTTTGTGGGGTGGGGGGGTTGTAAAGGGGGAGGGGGGTCCCAAAGGAGCAGCTTGTGTTGGATAATGGAAGGATTGAAGGCTCAATGAGAGGGTTTGGGGGGAAAGAGGGGGGTCTCCAAAATGGGGGGGTCCCAATAAAGAGGAGGGGGGTTCAATATGAGGAGGTGGTCTCTGAAATGGGGGGGGGGGGGCTCCAAAATGGGGGGGTATGAAGGGAAGGAGGGGTTGGAGAGTTGAAGGGGGGTCCCATAGGAGAACTGTGGGGGATGGGGAAGGGTTGGGGGCTCCATAAAGGGGTCTGGGGGGGGTTCAGAGAGGAGGGGTCTCTAATCGGGGGGGGGCACTGAATTGATGGGGGGGGCACTGAATTGATGGGGGGGGGTCCATAGGGAGCAGGAGAGGTTGGGATGATGGAGGGGGGTCCCATAGGAGCTTTATGGGAGGGTTGTGCTTGTGGGGTTAAGGGAAGGGCTGTGGGGTGGGGGGGGTCCTTAAAATGGGGTGGGGGTCCTGAAATCCCCCCCCCCCCTTTTGTGTCCCGCAGGTGATGAACATGTACGGGGACCTGGTGATGGACGCCGTGCCTGACAAAGTGAGGTGGGGGGGGGGGGGGGTTGAGGAGGGGTCCTCATCTCCAACATGGGGATTTGGGGGGGGGGTCACTCAGCCTGTGTTGAGACCCCCCCCCCCTTTTTGTGCCCCCCCAGGTCCATTTCTTCAATAGTTTCTTCTATGATAAACTGAGGACGCGGGATACGAGGGGGTGCAGCGCTGGACCAAGAATGTGAGCGGGGGGCTTACAAGGGGGCGGGGCTTATAAAAGGGGCGGGGCCTAAATGGGTGGAGCTTAGAATGGGGCGGGGCTTATAAAGGGGGCGGGGCTTAAATGGATGGAGTTTAGAATGGGTCGGGACTTATAAAAGGGGCGGGGCTTGGAATGTGTGGGGCTTATAAGGAAGGCGGGGCTTAAAGGGGGCAGGGCTTATGGGGAGTATAGGGCTTGGATTGGTCAGGGCTTTGAAGGGGGCGGGGCTTAGAGTGGGGCACAGGGGCGGGGCTTATGAAGAAAAGAGGCGGGGCTTAAAGGGGGGCGGGGCTTATGGGGAGTATAGAGCTTAGATTGGTCGGGGCTTCAGAGTGGGCGGGGCTTAAAGTCGGGCTCTGGGGGCGGGGCTTAGGAAAGGGGCGGGGCTTATAATGGGTGGGACATAGAAGGGGCGGGACTTATAATGGGCAGGGCTTATAAAAGGGGCGGGGCTTATGGGTAGTATAGGGCTTGGATTGGTCGGGGCTTCAGAGTGGGCGGGGCTTAGAGTGGGGCTCTGGGGGCGGTGCTTAATAAAGGGGCGGGGCTTATGAAGGAAATGGGCGGGGCTTCATGTTGGGCGGGGCAGGATTTAAAGGCACAGGCCGTCATGTGAAGCACATGGAGCCGGTTATGGGGTGTATATATGGGGTGTATATATGGGGTGTATATATGGGGTGTATATATGGGGTGTATATATGGGGTGTATATATGGGGCCCCACGCTGTACCCCCAGGTGGATATCTTCGGCAAGGAGCTGCTGCTGATCCCCATCCATTTGGAGGTGCACTGGTCGCTGGTGGCCGTGGACGTGGCGCGGCGCCGCATCACGTACTTTGACTCACAGCGAACGCTCAACAGGAGGTGCCCCAAGGTGGGCGGGGCTTAAGGGAGGGGGCGGGGCCAAGAGAAGGGGGCGGGGCTTAAGGATGGGGCGGGGCCAGGATAAGGGGGAGGGGCTTAAGGTTGGGGGTGGGGCCAAGGGAGAGGTTGGGGCTTAAAACTGGGGGTGGGGCTTAATGGTGGGGGCGGGGCTTAAGGGAGGGGGTGGGGCTTAAAAGTGGGGGTGGGGCTTAAGGGAGGGGGTGGGGCCAGTGGGGAGCTCTATTAGATATGGTGCTTCTGGGGAGGGGGGTGGGCTTTGGGAGGGGGGTGGGGGGCTCCTAAATGTGAGCTGGTCCTTTAAGAAAGGGGGCGTGGCCTCTAGGATGGGGCGTGGTCAGCATGGTCCATATAAGGCAATGCTTTCGGTGTGGGCGGGGCTTAATGGGGCGTGGTATGCAAATGAGTGTTGTATAACCAGGTGGGTGGGCGGAGCTTGGTTTGTGGGTGGGGTATCGGCGTGCAGGGAGCACCCTGATTGGCTGCCAGTGTTGTATGGCTGGTTAATTAGAGTGTATTAATTGGGGGGTGGGGGCGTGGCCTCAATAGGCTCCGCCCCCATCTGACACCCCCCCCCCCCCCCCCCCATATGCAGCACATCTGCCGGTACCTGCAGGCCGAGGCGGATCGGAAGGAACGGCCCGACTTCAGGGAGGGGTGGAGGGGGGCCTTCAAAATGGTGAGGGGGGGGAAAGAGGGGGGATGGAATTAAGGGGGGGGTCCCATGGGTGGGGAGGTACCTTGTTATGGGGGTATGGGGTCCTATGGGTGTGGATACCCCATTATGGGGGGGGTATGGGGTCCTATAGGTGGGGAGATACCTGTTATGGGGGGTATGGGGTCCTATGGGTGGGGAGGTACCCCATTATGGGGGGTATGGGGTCCTATGGGGGGTATGGGGTCCTGTGGGGGGGGAGATACCCCGTTATGGGGGGTATGGGGTCCTATGGGTGGGGAGGTACCTTGTTATGGGGGGTATGGGGTCCTATGGGGGGTATGGGGTCCTGTGGGGGGGGAGATACCCTGTTATGGGGGGTATGGGGTTCTATGGGGGGGGAGATACCCTGTTATGGGGGGTATGGGGTCCTATGGGGGGGGAGATACCCTGTTATGGGGGGTATGGGGTCCTATGGGTGGGGAGACACCCTGTTATGGGGGGTATGGGGTCCTATGGGTGGGTAGATACCCTGTTATGTCATTGGAGGGGGGGGGGGGTCCCATAGGGGCTGAATGCTGGGGGTTGTCCCAGGGGTGGGGGGGGTCCTAAGGGTGTTTTGGGGTGGGGGGGGTGGTCGTGGGGCTGGTATCCCTTTAATTACATCCCCCCCCCCCCCCCAAAACAGAACGTTGCCAGGCAAAACAACGACAGTGACTGCGGTGCCTTCGTGCTGCAGGTGGGGGGGGCTGTATGGGGTGTAGAAGGGGGTGGGGGCTCTTTGGGGGGGTGTGGGTGCCTTTGTGTGGGGCTGGGGGGTAAACTGGGGGGATAGGGACCCATTATGGGGGGCAGACCGGGATGGAGGGGGCTTTTGTGGGGGGTAATTGAAGTCTGGGGGTTAATGAATGCCAATGGGGATGGGGGGGGGTGTTGGGATTGGAAGGGGGTTTTGGGGGGGGGGCAGTGTGGAAGTGGGGGGTGTAATGGGACAATGGGGGGGATAATGGGAGGATGGGGGGTTAAGAGGGAAGGTGGAGCCACTGAGATGAATGGGGGGGGGGGTTGGGGGGTGATGGGAGACTGGGGGGGCAATGGAGGGTTTGAGGGGGGGTGGTCTGGCAATGACATTGCATGGGGGACAATGGGGGGGATAATGGGAGGTTGGAGGTTTAAGAGGGAAGGTGGAGCCACTGGGATGAATGGGGGGGGGGGTTGGGGGGGTGATGGGAGACTGGGGGGCAATGGAGGGTTTGGGGGGGGGGGTTTGCAATGAGTTAATTATAGAGGGGCTGGGTGGTTGGGGGCTGATGGAGTCAGGGAGGGGGGGTCTCAAATCAATCCTTACCCCCCCCCCCTATTTCTTCCCCCCCCCCCTTTGCAGTACTGCAAGTTCCTGGCGCTGGGGCGGCCGTTCAGCTTCACGCAGCAGGACATGCCGCAGCTGCGCAGGCAGATGTACAAGGAGCTGTGCCACTGCAAACTGGCCCTGTGATATGGGGGGGGGGAACCGGGGGTGGGGGGCACATGAGGGGGATGGGGGGGCACTGAGACCCCCCCCCCCACCTTCCAGTCCCCATTCAACACACACACAGTCAGACTCACCCCATTGGTGGGGGGTTTTGTATGGGCAGAGCCCCGGGGGGGGTTGGGGGGGGGTTAATAAAGTGGTGTTTGGAGATGGTGGTGGTGTTTGGGGGGGGGATTGAGATTGGGGGGGGGGGATTGGAGGGGGTGAATGGGTATGGGGGCGTGGAGGGGGGAAATGGGGGGGATATGGGGTTATGGGGGGTGAGATATGGGGCTATGGGGGGTGAGATATGGGGGATATGGGGCTGTGGGGGGTGAGATATGGGGGATATGGGGCTGTGGGGGGTGAGATATGGGGGATATGGGGTTATGGGGAGTGAGATATGGGGGATATGGGGCTATGGGGGGTGAGATATGGGGGATATGGGGTTATGGGGGTGAGATATGGGGGATATGGGGTTATGGGGGGTGAGATATGGGGGATATGGGGTTATGGGGGGTGAGATATGGGGGATATGGGGCTGTGGGGGGTGAGATATGGGGGATATGGGGCTATGGGGGGTGAGATATGGGGGATATGGGGTTATGGGGGGTGAGATATGGGGGATATGGGGCTGTGGGGGGTGAGATATGGGGGATATGGGGCTGTGGGGGGTGAGATATGGGGGATATGGGTTATGGGGGGTGAGATATGGGGGATATGGGGTTATGGGGGGTGAGATATGGGGGATATGGGGCTGTGGGGGGTGAGATATGGGGCTATGGGGGGTGAGATATGGGGGATATGGGGCTATGGGGGGTGAGATATGGGGGATATGGGGCTATGGGGGGTGAGATATGGGGGATATGGGGTTATGGGGGGTGAGATATGGGGGATATGGGTTATGGGGGTGAGATATGGGGGATATGGGGCTATGGGGGGTGAGATATGGGGGATATGGGGCTGTGGGGGGTGAGATATGGGGGATATGGGGCTATGGGGGGTGAGATATGGGGCTGGGGGGGGAAATGGGGCTATGGGGGGAGATGGGGCTGGGGGTTAAGGAGTCATGGGGGGGCAAATAGGGTCATGGGGGGTGTATGAGGATATGGGGGGGTAAATGGGGTCATGGGGGGGTAAATAGGGTCAATGGGGGGGATATGGGGCTGTTGGTGGGGGGTAAATGGGGTCATGGGGGGGATGTGGGTGGATGTGGGGCTGTTAGGATGGGACATTTACGGATATGGGGTTGGCAATGGGGGGGGATGGAGGGACCCTGGGGGGCATTTGGGGCCATGGGGTCAATGTGGGGCAGTGGGGGGGGGGGGAGATGGGGCCGATGGTCACGTGGTCACGCACAAAGGCGACCCCCCCCATCTTACCACGTGGTTCTGCCCCGCCTTTCCGCCCCGCTCCCATTGGCTGCCATGGGGTGGGAGGAGCCCGGTGCGACGAGCGACCAATAAAATGCGAGACGATGGGCGGGGCCAGAGGAATCCACCAATCAACGAGCGGAGGGGGCGGGACTAAGCGGGAGCTATAAGAGGAGCGGCGGGAGCGGGGGGGGCCCCGACGGAGTGAGGATGTCAGCGAGTCAGGACAGCCGGTGCGGGGCGGGGAGCGGCCGGGGGGCGAGTTTGGGGCCATTTCGGGAGATTTTGGGGCGTTTTTGGTTTATTTTGAGGGGGTCGGTGCCGTTTTGGGGGGGGATGGAGGTTTTAAAGGGGAGAAATGGCGTTTTTTTTTTGTGGGGGGGGGAGGTGGGAGCGCGGAGGGTTTTTAAATAGCGGAGATGAGGAGAATTAAAGCAGAATTGGGGTGAAATCGGGGCTGTTGGGGCCGTTTTCATTCCCCCTCCCCCGCTCCACGTGGGAGCGGCGCGCGCGCGCGCCCATTGTTCCCGCGGCCGGGCACGCGGCGTGACGTCACGTGGCCGCTTCGCCGCTCCTGATTGGTCGCCGCGGTTTCCACGAAGGGAGGGGGGCACTTCCGCTTTCCTCCACGTGGAGGGGACTGAGAGCGCTCGCCGGTAGGGGGCGCTACGAGCTTCCGGTCTCTACCGGAAGTGAAGGCGTTGTAGGCCTCACGCGGTGTTTCCCGCTCAGGCCCCGCGATAATGGACCCGAAGGGATGGACCCCGACGGCGTCATCGAGGTGAGGGCGGGACACGGGGGGAATATGGGGGCCATGGGGGGGAATATGGGGGGCAATAGGGAGCGATGGGACGGGGCGAGGCCTACATGAGGCCTACTTGAGGCCTACCTGAAAAGGCCCGGAAGAGCGAGGCCTACGTGAGGCCTACCTGAAAGGGCCGGGGAGTGAGGCCTACGCGGCCTACGCGAGCCTGACGGGGCCTGTAATGGAGATAATGGGATCTGGGAGGAGGTTGGAGCCGGACTGGGAGCCATTAGGGGGAACTGGGAGACAACTGGGAGCACTGGGGTGGAACTGGGAGCGATGGGGCCTTTGCGGGGGTTTACTGGGAGCACTGGGATGGGGCGGGGCCTACGTGAGGCCTACCTGAAAAGGCCGGTGGGTGAGGCCTACGCGGCCTACGCGAGGCCTAATTGGGCCTGTAATGGGGATAATGGGGTCTGGGAGGAGGTTGGGGCCTCACTGGGAGCAATGGGAGGGAGCAGATGGAGTGGGAGGGGACCTGTGGGGGTTATGGGGGTCTATGGGGGGTCTGGGGGCTGCTGGGGGGCTGTGGGGGTGTATTGGGGTTAATAGTGATACTGGGAACTTACTGGGAGCACTGGGATGGAACTGGGAGGGACTGGGGAGGAGATGGAGTGGGAGCAGCACAGTGTTTCAATGGGGACCTATGGGGGCTATGGGGGGCTATTGGTGGTACTGGGAGCACTGGTTTGGTACTGGGAGGGACTGGGAAGGAGCAGTCCTTCAATGGGAGATATTGGGGTGTTATGGGGGGTTTGGGGGCTATGGGGGGTTTGGGGGCTGTGGGGGGTTAATGGTGATACTGGGAACTTATTGGGAGCACTGGGATGGAACTGGGAAAGACTGGGGAGGGGTTGGAGTGGGAGGAGCTCAGTGTTTCAATGGGGGATCCTGGGGGGTTATGGGGGGTCTGGGGGCTCCTGGGGGGCTGTGGGGGTTCTGGGTTTGTACTGGGAGCATTGGGAGGGACTGGGAGGAGTTGGAGTGGGAGCAGTGCAGTGTTTCAATGGGGACCTGTGGGGGGTTATATGGGTCTATGGGGGTCTGGGGGCTCCTGTGGGGCTATGGGGGGTACTGGGGTTATACTGGTTGTTACTGGGGTCTGACTGGGAGTTGCTGGTTTCCCCTCAGAGCAACTGGAACGAGATCGTGGACAGCTTTGACGACATGAACCTGTCGGAGGCGCTGCTGCGCGGGATCTACGCGTACGGCTTCGAGAAGCCCTCGGCCATCCAGCAACGAGCCATCCTGCCCTGCATCAAAGGTACCAAAATTCACCTTTTTCACCCCAAAACGCTGCCCCAACTCCCCTCCACCCACACCATGGGGTCCGTCTGCCCCTAAACTGCCCCTTTTTTCCCCTAAATGGAGCTGGACGGCACCAAAAGTGTCCTAAAACGGCCCCAGAATTGCCCTGTTTAGGCCCCAAATTGTGCTGTTTAGGCCCCAAGATGCCCCAAAACTGCCTTGTTTCACCCCAAAACTGCCATATTTGGTCCTTGAACTGCCTTAAAACTGCTCTGTTTGGCCTTAAAATCACTTCATTTAGCCCCAAAACTGCCCCCAAATCACCCCCCCCCCCCCATTTAACCCCCCAACCCTCTTGCCCCCTTCTGCAGCCATAGTTCTTCTCTGACTTCCATTGTCCCCCCTGGACCCCCAGCTGCTCCCCCTTGCCCCATTCACCCCCCATTCACCCCCCATTCACCCCCTGTTGCACCCCATTGACCCCCCCCATTGCCTCCTATTGCCCCCATTGACCCTCATGCCCCACTCATTCACCTCTGTTGCCCCCCTTTGGCCCCTATTGCCTCCACAACCACCCCATTGCCTCCCATCGACTCCCTATTCCCCTCATTGACCCCCTATTGCACCCATTGACCCTCATCCCCCCCTCATTCACCCCTGTTGCCCCCCTTTGGCCCCTATTGCCTCCACAACCACCCCATTGCCTCCCATCGCCTCCCTATTACCCCCATTGACTCCCCATTGACCCCCTATTGCCTCCTATTGCACCCATTGATCTCTGTTGCCCCCATTGACCCCCTATTGCCCCCATTGACCCCCTATTGCCCCCATTGACCCCCTATTGCCCCCATTGACCCCCTATTGCCCCCATCGACTCCCTATTCCCCTCATTGACCCCCTATTGCCCCCATCGACTCCCTATTCCCCTCATTGACCCCCTATTGCCCCCTCTTGCACCCATTGATCTCTGTTGCCCCCCATTGCCCCCCCAGGGTACGATGTGATCGCTCAGGCGCAGTCGGGGACGGGGAAGACGGCGACGTTCGCCATCTCCATCCTGCAGCAGCTGGAGCTGCACATCAAGGCCACGCAGGCGCTCGTCCTCGCGCCCACCAGGGAGCTGGCGCAGCAGGTACGGAACGGTGTGGGGCTGAGTGGGGCTGGATGGATCAGTATGGGGCTGAATGGGGCTGTATGGGGTTGTATGGACTTGTATAGGGCTGTATGGATCAGTATGGGGCTGAATGGGGCTGAGTGGGGCTGGATGGACCAGTATAGGGCTGTATGGATCAGTATGGGGCTGTATGGGGTGGTATGGACCAGTATAGGGCTGTATGGATCAGTATGGGGCTGAATGGGGCTGGATGGGGCTGGATGGACCAGTATAGGGCTGTACAGACCTGAATGAGGTTGTATGGGGTTGTATGGATCAGTATAGGGCTGTATGTACCAGTATGGGGCTGGATTGGGCTGTATGGACCAGTACGGGGCTGTATGGGGCTATAAGGTGCTGTATGGGGTGGTATGGACCAGTATAGGGCTGGATAGATCTGGATGGGGCTGTATGGGGTGGTATGAACCAGTATAGGGCTGTACGGACCAGTATGGGGCTATATGGGGGCTGTATGGTGTGGTGTGGACCAGTATAGGGCTGTATGGACAAGTATGGGATGGGAGGGGGCAGTATGGACCTGTATGGGGTCAGTGTGGGGCTGAATGGGATGGTGTGGGTCCAATATGGGTCAGTATATGTTAGTATGGGGAGGTGTGGGATCAATATAGAGCAGTATGGGACGGTATGGGATCAATATAGAGCAGTATGGGATGGTATGGGATCAATATGGACCAGTATAGGATCAATATAGATCAGTATGGGACGGTATGGGATCAATATAGAGCAGTATGGGATGGTATGGGATCAATATGGACCAGTATAGGATCAATATAGAGCAGTATGGGACGGTATGGGATCAATATAGACCAGTATGAGATCTATATAGACCAGTATGGGATGGTATGGGATCAATATAGAGCAGTATGGGATCAATATAGAGCAGTTTACGATGGTGTGGGATCAATATAGACCAGTAGGTCCCAGTTCCCCCCCACCGCCTGGGCAGGGCGGAGCTGGGTGGCTCCGTCCCAAATCCGGTGGGGGCAGAGCAGACCCGGCCCCATTCATCCCAGGGCCGCCCCATGGCGACGCTGGTTCATGCGGGGGGCACACGGGGATGGGGGGTGCTATGGGGTGATATGGGGCCCTATGGAGGCCCTGTGGGGTCTCTGTGGGGCAGCTGGGAGGTCTCTATGGGGTCTGTATGGGGTCTTCGTGAAGGGTAGATCCAGAAGGTGGGGATGACATTGGGTGATTATATGGGTCAGTTATGGGGTCTCTATGGGGCCTTTATGGGGTGTTTCTTTATGGGATGGTTATGATGTTCCTATGAGGTCTCTATGGGGTCTTTATAGAGTGTCTGTCTATGGGAAGGTTATGGGGTCTCTGTAGGTTGTTTATGGGGTCTTTATGGGGTGTTTATCTATGGGATGGTTATGGGGCCACTATGGGGTGTTAATGGGGTCTCTATGGGGCATGGATCCAGAAGGTGGTGATGACCCTTGGTGACTATATGGGCAGGTTATAGGGTCTCTCTGTGGTGTTTATGGGTCTCTATGGGTTCTCTATGGGGTGTTTATGGGTCACTATGGCTCTCAGATCCAGAAGGTGGTGATGGCCCTTGGTGACTATATGGGATGGTTATGGGGTCTCTATGGGGTGTTTATCGGTGTCTATGGGGTGTTTATGGGTCTCTATGGGTCTCAGATCCAGAAGGTGGTGATGGCCCTTGGTGACTATATGGGCGCCTCGTGCCACGCCTGCATCGGGGGCACCAACGTTCGCGCCGAGGTGCAGAAGCTGCAGCTGGAAGCCCCCCACATCATTGTGGGGACCCCCGGGCGCGTCTTCGACATGCTCAACCGCCGCTACCTCTGTGAGTGCTATGGGGGTCCTGGGGGGTCTATGGGGTCCCTATGGGGTGGCAGGGATCTGGGTGCTGCTCGACCTGCAGTACCGCTGTGAGCCACAGGGGGGCGCCCCTCCATGTTACCCTATGGGGTCTGTCCTATAGGCCGTGCTGCAGTACCGCGTTGAACCACTAGGGGGCGCCCCTCCATGTTACCCTATGGGGTCCGTCCTATAGGCCGTGCTGCAGTACCGCGTTGAACCACTGGGGGGCGCCCCTCCATGTTACCCTATGGGGGTCGATCTATAGGCCGTGCTGCAGTACCGCGTTGAACCACTAGGGGGCGCCCCTCCATGTTACCCTATGGGGTCCGTCCTATAGGCCGTGCTGCAGTACCGCTGTGAGCCACTGGGGGGCGCCCCTCCATGTTACCCTATGGGGTTCGTTCTATAGGCCGTGCTGCAGTACCGCTGTGAGCCACTGGGGGGCGCCCTTCCATGTTACCCTATGGGGTTCATCCTATAGGCCGTGCTGCAGTACTGCTGTGAGCCGCTGGAGGGCGCCCTTCCATGTTACCCTATGGGGTTCATTCTATAGGCCGTGCTGCAGTACCGCGTTGAACCACTGGGGGGCGCCCTTCCATGTTACCCTATGGGGATCCATCCTATAGGCCGTGCTGCAGTACCGCGTTGAACCACTAGGGGGCGCCCCTCCATGTTACCCTATGGGGTCTGTCCTATAGGCCGTGCTGCAGTACCGCTGTGAGCCGCTCGGGGGCGCCCCTCCATGTTACCCTATGGGGGTCCCCCATGTAATCCCAGCCGCCCCCTGATGACCCCATGCGTGTCACATGACCCCCTGGGGGGGGGTCCCAGCCCTGCATTCTGCTCGGCCAAAGCCCCCCCCCCCCAAATGGGAGTGATCACAGCAATGAGGCTGAGGGCGGCAGCCCACCCCCACCCCAAATAAGGGGTCTATGGGGGGGGGTTAGGGTTAGGGTCCTTTGGGTGGGGGCTGCAGTGGATGGGGAGGGTCCCATGGGGGCCCAGACGGGGGGGGTCAATAGAGGGTCTATTTGGGGAGGGGGCCATAGGGGTCCCTTTAAGGGGAGGTGGGGGGGTGTTCAATAGAGGGATGTATTTGGGGTTGGGGGCCATAGAGGTCCCTTAATGGGGGGGGGTCAATGAGTGGGGGTCTATTTGGGAAGGGTCCCATAGGGTCCCAGATGAAGGGGGTCAATAGAGGGGTTTATTTGGGGAGGGGGCCATAGGGGTCCCTTTAAGGGGGGTTGGAGTCAATGGGGGTGGGGGGGTGTTCAATAGGGGGATGTATTTGGGGAGGGGGGCCATAGAGGTCCCTTAATGGGGGGGTCAATGAGTGGGGGTCTATTTGGGGAGGGTCCCATAGGGGCTCATATGGGAGGTGTTTAATAGAGGGGTTTATTTGGGGAGGGGGCCATAGGAGTCCCTTTATGGGGGGTCAATGAGAGGGGTCTATTTGGGGAGGGGGGGACCCCTGTTTCCCCCCCCCTTAGGAGGTCAGGATGGGAACTGAGTGCTCTGCAATGGAAGGGGGGGGGAAGGGAAATGGGGGGGGGGGGGTCCACATAGAAAGGTGGGGGAGGTCTGTGTATATTTGGGGGGGGTCAGTGGATATTTGGGGGGGGTCAGTGGATATTTGGGGGGGGTCAGTGGGTATTTGGGGGGGTCAGTGGGTATTTGGGGGGGGTCAGTGGATATTTGGGGGGGGGCTGTGGATATTTGGGGGGGTCAGTGGATATTTGGGGGGGGTCGTGAGCTCTGATCCCCCCCCAGCCCCAAAGTTCATCAAGATGTTTGTGCTGGACGAGGCCGATGAGATGCTGAGCCGCGGGTTCAAGGATCAGATCTACGACATCTTCCAGAAGCTGAGCGGGAACACGCAGGTGGGGGGGACACGGGGGGGTCCGGGGGGGGGACGGGGACCCCTCTGACCCCCCCCCCCCATAAAAAACTGCATCAAAATAGCCCAAAGGAAAGGGCTGAAACAGCCCCAAATGGGGGTGCCCCCCCCCCCACCCCCATCCCATGTAAAGAACTGAGGTGTGGTTGGTGGGGATGGGGCGGTTTTATTGGGGTGGGGGGGATCTGTGGGGCGGGGGGGAGTCTATAGGGCAGAGTTGGGATCTATGGGGCAGGGGGAAGGAATCTATTGGGCAGAGCTGGGAATCTGTGGGGCAGGGGGGGAGTCTGTAGGGCAGAGTTGGGGTTTATGGGGTGGTGGGGGGAATCTGTGGGGCAGAATTGGAATCTGTGGGGCGGAGTTGGGATCTATGGGGCAGGGTTGGGAATCTGTGGGGTGGGGGGTTCCTGGTGAATCCCCCCTTTTGTCCCCCCCCCAAAATGGTGCTGCTGTTGATGCCCACGGATATATGGGGAAGGTTGGGGATGGGATCTATGGGGCAGGGTTGGGATCTATGGGGCAGGGGGGGAAATCTATGGGGTAGGGGGGGTCCCGGTGACCCCCCCCCTTTGGGTGCCCCCCAGGTGGTGCTGCTGTCGGCCACGATGCCCATGGACGTGCTGGAGGTGACCAAGAAGTTCATGCGGGATCCCATCCGAATCCTGGTCAAGAAGGAGGAGCTGACGCTGGAGGGGATCCGGCAGTTCTACATCAACGTGGAGAGAGAGGTCGGACCCCCCCCAAAATAAGGGACCCCCCCCAAAATAAAGGGACCCCCCTAAAGTAAAGGGACCCCCCCCAAAATAAAGAGACCCCCCTAAAATAAAGGGACCCCCCTATATAATAAGGGACCCCCCCCAAAATAAAGGGACCCCCATATAACAAGGGACCCTCCCCAAAATAAATGACCATCCTCCATCATAAGGCACCCCCCATTTAAATGAGGGACCCCCCCCCCCAAAATAAGGGATTCCCCATAATAAGGGTTCCCCCCCTCAAAAGGAGGGACCCCCCCATAATAAGGGACCCCCTCCCAAAGTAATGACCCCCCACAAATGACGGAGGGACCCCTCCAAAAGGGGGGACACTCCATTATTGGGGAGCCCTGCAAAAAGGAGGGACCCCCCCTTCCCCAAATGAGAGAGACCCCCCCCCAAAAGAGGGACCCCATAGAATTCAAGGGACCCCCCCCCCCTTTTTCCCCCTGCATGGTCCATGGATTTGTGGGACGCCCCCCCCTTGTGGCCCCCCCACAGTGACCCCATGCGACATCAACCCCCCCCAGAACCATGGGAGCCCCCCAGTGGGGGCGGCCCCTGAACGGGGGGAACAGCCAATAAAGGACAGAACAGCCCAGATTAGGGGCAGACCCCCCAGGTCTGGGTCCAACCCCCCCATAGGGACCCAGGGTGCCCCCCCCTTGCCCCCATTAATTGCCCCCCCCCATTAATTACCCCCCCAGGACTTAAACCTGGGGCAGACCCCCCCAATTGTGGCTCCCATCCCCCCCATGTTGGCTCTTATAGGAACCCAGGGGGTCCCCATTCATCCCTTAGTCCCCCAGCCCCCCAATTACCCCCCCATTAATTACCCCCCTGCTAATTACCCCCATTAACTGCCCCAGGAGTGGAAGCTGGACACGCTGTACGATACGCTGACCATCACATTAATTAATTAATCCATTAATTACTGTAATTAAAGGAATGGAAGCTGGACACTCTATGTGACCTGTATGAGACGCTGACCATCACATTAATTAATTACATTGTTAATTAACCCATATATTAATTACCCT
Source organism: Coturnix japonica (assembly GCF_054131305.1). NCBI lineage: Eukaryota > Metazoa > Chordata > Aves > Galliformes > Phasianidae > Coturnix > Coturnix japonica. Next base: position 31,825 of record NW_028189057.1, on the reverse strand, counting down.
TTATAGGAATGGAAGCTGGACACGCTGTGTGACCTGTACGAGACGCTGACCATCACATTAATTAATTACATTGTTAATTACTATAATTAAAGGAATGGAAGCTGGACACGCTGTGTGACCTGTACGAGACGCTGACCATCACATTAATTAATTACATTGTTAATTACTGTAATTAAAGGAATGGAAGCTGGACACGCTGTGTGACCTGTATGAGACGCTGACCATCACCCAGGCCGTGATCTTCATTAACACCCGCAGGAAGGTGGACTGGCTCACGGAGAAGATGCACGCCAGGGACTTCACCGTGTCCGCCATGGTGGGAGACCCTGACCCCCCCATTTAAACCCCCCCATTTTACCCCCCAACCCCCCCATAAATGACCCTATTGTGACCCCCCCCATTCTGCCCCCCAACCCCCCCATAAACGACCCTATTCTGCCCCCCAACCCCCCCAAATGGCCCCATTCTGCCCCCCAACCCCCCATAAATGACCCTATTGTGACCCCCAACCCCCCCATAAACGACCCCATTCTGCCCCCCAACACCCCCAAATGGCCCCATTTTGACCCCCAACCCCCCCAAATGGCCCCATTCTGCCCCCCAACACCCCAAATGGCCCCATTTTACCCCCCAACCCCCCCATAAACGACCCCATTCTGCCCCCCAACCCCCCCCAAATGGCCCCATTTTGACCCCCAACCCCCCATAAATGACCCTATTGTGACCCCCCCCCCATTTTGACCCCCAACCCCCCATAAATGACCCTATTGTGACCCCCAACCCCCCCAAATGGCCCTATTTTACCCCCCAACCCCCCCATAAACGACCCCATTCTGCCCCCCAACCCCCCATAAACGACCCCATTCTGCCCCCCAACACCCCCAAATGACCCCATTCTGCCCCCCAACCCCCCAAATGGCCCCATTTTGACCCCCAACCCCCCATAAATGACCCTATTGTGACCCCCCCCCCATTTTGACCCCCAACCCCCCATAAATGACCCTATTGTGACCCCCAACCCCCCCAAATGGCCCTATTTTACCCCCCAACCCCCCCATAAACGACCCCATTCTGCCCCCCAACCCCCCATAAACGACCCCATTCTGCCCCCCAACACCCCCAAATGACCCCATTCTGCCCCCCAACCCCCCAAATGGCCCCATTTTGACCCCCAACCCCCCATAAATGACCCTATTGTGACCCCCCCCCATTTTACCCCTCAACCCCCCCATAAACGACCCCATTCTGCCCCCCTACCCCCCCAAATGGCCCCATTTTACCCCCCAACCCCCCCATAAATGACCCCATTCTGCTCCCCAACCCCCCCAAATGGCCCCATTTTGACCCCCAACCCCCCATAAATGACCCTATTGTGACCCCCAACCCCCCATAAATGACCCTATTGTGACCCCCCCCCATTTTGACCCCCAACCCCCCATAAATGACCCTATTGTGACCCCCAAACGCCCCCCCCCATCCTCCATTCTGACCCCCCTCCCCTTATTTCCCCCCCCCCCATTTCCAGCACGGGGACATGGACCAGAAGGAGCGGGACGTCATCATGAGGGAGTTTCGCTCCGGCTCCAGCCGCGTCCTCATCACCACCGACCTGCTGGTACATGGGGGGAAATGGGGCTGGGGGCTTCAATGGGGGTTATGGGGGTCCTGGGGGGTGTATGGGGGTCCTGGGGGGCTTAAGTGGGTCTGGGGTGGGTCTTAAAGGGGTCGGGGGGATGTTTAAAGTGGTTCAGAGGGGTCTGGGTGGGTGATATCGGGGGCCATGGGGGGTTTAAATGGATCTGGAGGGAGGTTAAAGGGGTCTGGGGGCTTCAGAGGGGGTTAGAGGGGTCCTGGGGGATGATATGGGGGTCCTGGGGGGCTTAAAAACGGGTCTGGTGGGGTGATGTGGGGTACCAGGGGGGTTTAAGTGGGTCTGGTTGGGTTTAATGGGTCTTGGGGGAGAAGGGGAGGTTTAAGTGGTTTAGAGGGATCCTGGGGGGGATGATATGGGGGTGTCTGGGGGGGCTTTAAAGGGGGTTATAGGGGTCTGAAAGGGTGATATGGGGGGTCCTGGAGGGTTAAAAAGGGGTCTGGGGGGGTTAAAGGGGTTTGGAGGGGTCTGGGAGCGTGATACGGGGGTCCTGGGGGCTTTAAAGAGGTATAGAGAGGTCTAGGAGGGTGATATGGGGGTCCTGGGAGGGTTAAAAAGGGGTCTGGGGGGGGTTAAATGGGTTTAGAGGGGTCTGGGGGGGTGATATGGGGGTCCTGGAGGGGTTTAAAGGGGTCTGGGGGTGGGTTGGAGGGGTCTGAGGGGGTTTAAAATGGTTCTGGGGTGTGATATGGGGGTCCTGGGGGGCCCAAAGGAGGGGGTGGGTTCCAATGGGGGTCCTGGGGGCTGATATGGGGGGTAATATGGGGTGGGGGTCTTGGTAGGAGATAATGGGGGGGTTCAAGGTGGTCCCTCCCTGTCCAGCAGCCCCCTGTGCTGAGTGCAGGACGCAACCCCTTGGCACAGCATGGGGCAGTCGGGGACCCCCCTGGTTCCCCCCCAAATAACCTTTGGGGACCCCCCGACCACCAACATCCCCCCCATATCAATGTTATGTGTGTGTCCCCCCCCCCTTTATGTGCCCCCCCCTCAATTTGTGCCCCCTCCCCCCCAGGCGCGGGGCATCGACGTGCAGCAGGTCTCCCTGGTCATCAACTATGACCTGCCCACCAACAGGGAGAACTACATCCACCGGTAGGGGGCGCTGTGGGGATGGGGGGTAATTGGGGGCAGTGGGGGGTAATTGGGGGGGGCCTGTTCTGCAATGGGGAGACCTGCGGCCTTGAGGGGTCCCTTGGGGGTCTTTGGGGGTCCATCAGGGTGCTTGGTGGTCCTTGGGGTCTCAGGGGGTCTCTGGGTGCCTTTGGGGGTCCCTAAATCCCATTGAGGTGCCTTTAGGGATCCTTTAAGGGGTCTGTGATGGTCCATGGGTCCCTTTGGGGGGTCCTTGGGTGCCTTAATGGACCCATGAGGGTCTTTGGGGGCTCTCTGGGTCCCTTTGGGGGTCTTTGGGTGCCTTTGTGGGTCTTTATATCCCATTGAGGTCCCTTTGGGGGTCCTTTAGGGTTCTGGTGATGGTCCATTGGTCCCTTTGGGGGTCCCTGGGTGCCTTAATGGACCCATGAGGGTCTTTGGGGGTCTCTGGGTGCCTTCAGGGGTCCCTTAGGGATTCATGAGGGTCTCTGGGGGTGCCTTTGGGGGTCCCTGTGTCCCTTTGGGGTCCCTGGGTGCCTTTATGGACCCATGAGGGTCTTTGGGGATCCCTTTGGGGGTCTCTGGGTCCCATTAGGGGTCCCATAATCCCATTGAGATCCCTTTGGGGTTCCTTTGTGGGTCTGTGATGGTCCCTGTGTCCCTTTGGGGTCTCTGGGTGCCTTCAGGGGTCCCTTGGGGATTCATGAGGGTCTCTGGGGGTCCCATTGGGGGTCCCTAAATCCCATTGGGTCCTTTGTGGGTCTGTGATGGTCCCTGTGTCCCTTTGGGGTCCCTGGGTGCCTTAATGGACCCATGAGGGTCTTTGGGGGCTCTCTGGGTCCCTTTGGGGGTCTTCGGGTGCCTTTGTGGGTCTTTATATCCCATTGAGGTCCCTTTGGGGGTCCTTTAGGGTTCTGCTGATGCTCCATGGGTCCCTTTGGGGTCCCTGGGTGCCTTTATGGACCCATGAGGGTCTTTGGGGATCCCTTTGGTGGTCTCTGGGTCCCATTAGGGGTCCCATAATCCCATTGAGATCCCTTTGGGGTTCCTTTGTGGGTCTGTGATGGTCCCTGTGTCCCTTTGGGGTCCCTGGGTGCCTTTATGGACCCATGAGGTTTTTGGGGGGGGTCTCAGGGGGTCCCTAACGATGCCCCCCCTCCCTCATTCAGGATCGGGCGCGGGGGCCGCTTTGGCCGTAAGGGGGTGGCCATCAACATGGTGACGGAGGAGGACAAACGGACCCTGCGGGACATCGAGACGTTCTACAACACGGCCATCGAGGAGATGCCCCTCAACGTGGCCGACCTCATCTGAGACCCCCCCCCATTTAAAGACCCCCCCCCCAATAGCAGGAAGGACCCCCCGGATCACCCCCCCCCCCAGCCCATAATGGTGGGTGTTGGGGGTCTCCCCCCCCCCCAGACTCTTTTTATTGTGGTGGGATAAACGTTGCTTTGTTTTTTGGGGGGGTGGGATTAACCCCCCCCCCAATAGCAAAAAGGACCCCCCAGATCCACCCCCTTTATTTGTGGTCCCCCCGGGTTCCCTGGGCTGTTAAAGGGGGGGGGGGGGTCGTAATTAAGGAGGGTGGGATTAAAGGGTCCCCCCCCCCCATTAACAAAGAGGACCCCCCCAATTTGGGGGTCCCCCCAGATTCCTTTTTATTATGGAATAAACGTTGCTTTCATTTTGGGGGGGGGGTTCAAATGAAGGGGGTGGGATCAGATTTAAGACCCCCCCCAAAAAGAAACCCAGGACCCCCCCCCCATTTTATCCCCATTAAAACCACCCCAACCCCCCCCCCCCCCCCCAAATTGGGGGCCTCAATCGGGGTCCCCATTTTTAAGGTCAATTGGGGGGTGGGAGGGTAAAAATTGGGGAGGGGTCTGTAATGATTTAACCCCCCCCCTGCCCCCCCCCCCCCCCCCCCATCCCCCCCATCCCCTTTTTGTAACGTTTATTTATTGGAATAAAACGAGATTTGGGACAATTGGGATCGAGTTTATTGAGGCTGAAATGGGGCTGACACCATCATTGCAATAAAAGGGGAGGGGTCTTAAAGGGACCCCCCCCAAAATGACGCCCCCCACCCAAACCCCATAGAATCAGCCCCTTCAATCCCCCCTAATGACCCCAATATTGACCCTTCAGGCCCCATAACCCCCCCATAACCCCCTTATGGCCCCATATGGATCCTATTGAGACCCCTCCCACACTGACCCCATTTAAACCCCCCCCCCCATAGCGACCCCCTATGAACCCCCCCCTCATCCCATCATGGCGTCGGCCACAGCCTCCCTGAGGCGCCACGCTTCCGCTTCCGGTTGATCCGGAAGTTCTTCCTCCTCCTCCCCATCGCTGTCCATCCCGGCCCCGTTTCCGCTTCCGGGTGGCAGGGGGTCGCCCCGCTGGGTGCAGACGTTGTGCAGGAGGCAGCAGGCGGCGATCAACGTGGGCAGGAACGACACGTCGCCGTCGTTCCGCTTCTGGAGGCAGCGCCAGCGGCTCCGCAACCGGCGAACGGCCGCCATGGCCGAACCGCGAGCTGCGGCCGCCGCCATGTTGAAACGGAGCCGCTTGGTCGCGCAGGAAGTGACGTCAAATGTGGCCGGGCGCTTTCTTCCGGCGGAGCAGGCCTCACTTCCGGTGCGTGGATTGACTTCCGGCTTCCCTGTAACACAACTTCCGGTCACTGCACTAGAGACTTCCGGAAGTCCGCCGGAAATTCGCTGCGTAGAGTCGCGTTTGCTGACGTCACTTTCAGCATGGAAAAGAGACACTTCCGGCCTATGGTCACGTGGTACTTTCTGCCTCCGCCTCTCACGTCTGATGTTACCCACCGCTCTGACGTCACTTCCTGTCATCGCCGCTTTCCACGCCTCCTGCTTCCCGCCTCTCTTACCCTCACCGCTGACGTCATTTCCGCCCAGCACTTCCGGGTCTCTTTCACCTCTGACGTCACTTCCTTCGTCCCCCCGCTCCCGTTCCCGGTAAGGCCGCATTAACCACGGCAGCAGCGGGTCCCGCTCCCGGCCCAGCACGAACGGCCGCACCCGGACCCCGTTGATGTCCCGTTCCGCCCCTCCCAGCCGCCCGTTGTCCCGCTGTAACTCCCGGTAAAGCTCCGAGCCCCGAACGCCGCCACCCGGCGGCGAAACCTCCACGGCCCAGAGCAAACCGACAGGATCCACCACGGCCTGGAGCGTCACCGCGTGCCAACCGGAACCGGCCGAGTAACGGGACGCGGAGTCGGGGGGAGCCCGGATCGGGACACGGACACGAGTCAAAACCCCGCAAAGCTGCGGGAGCGGGAACGGACGGACAACGGGAACGGCAGGAGGAGCAATGGCAGAGCACGGCCGCGCTTCCGGCGCTGCAATGGCGGCTCCCAAAGCGACTTCCGGTGCGTTAATGGCAGACCCCATCCTCACTTCCGGCGGAGTAATGGCGGATTGCAGTCTGACTTCCGGTGCATTAATGGCGGCCCTTCTCCGAACTTCCGGCGGAGTAATGGCGGATCGCATCGTAACTTCCGGCGTAGCAATGGCGGCTCCCTGCCTCACTTCCGGCACCAATATGGCGGATCCCATCCTGACTTCCGGCGCACCAATGGCGGCTCCCATCCCAACATCCGGTTCCAACATGGCGGCCCCCGTCGCGCTCCCGATGAATGGCGGCGGTGGCGGCAATATGGCGGCGCCCTGCGGCACGCAGCCGGGCGGGGTGTTGAACCAAGGCCCCAGATCGGCCACCACGGCCTCGCAAACATCCCGTAGGATCTTACACACGGTGGATCGCGACACCCCGAAGCGCAGCTCCACGGCCCGGTACTCGCTGCCCGCCCCCAGCCGCCATAACGTCAGCGCCAGCCGCACGTCGGGCGGCACCGCACGGCGCATGCTCGTGTCACGGCGCTCGATGGCGGAACGGAGCCGGGAGAACAGGAAGTCGAATGTTTCCGGGGCGACCCGGAAGTTGTCGTCCCACTCCCGGCGGGTGAAGTCCTTCCGGCGCAGCGTGTCCCAGAATTCGCAGCTCCGACGTTTGCTCCATAAACGCGGCGATGGCGGAACCGGGAGCGAGGAACGGAGACAAAAACGGGAACCGAGCAGCAACAAAACGGAACGACGGCGGCGGAGACGGCGAAGGACGGAGCGGAAACGGCGGGTGGAGCCCAGGGAACGGAGACGGCGGAGACGGAGCGAGGAAACGGCCAAAAGGGCGGAAAACAGCAACGAGGAACCGAGCAGAACCGGCAGAACGGAGGGAGCCGCCATCTTGGATGGGCGAGGGAGATTGTGCGCATGCGTCAGATTTGCCCATGCGGGAGGTGTGAGCCAATCGGAGTCCGTCGTATGGCGCATGCGCAGTGAGCTCTTACGGCGACTAATCAGTGCTCTGCGGAAGCGCATGCGCATTATGGAGTCTGGGCGTGAGCGGAACAAGCACGCATGCGTTAATGGGCGGGACTAATTCAAATCGACAGGACCGCTCAGCCAATCGGATCTCTCGGTCTATTCCTCCAGCCAATCACTGCGCGGTTTACCTCCCACATCCCTCCTCCAATCAGCGGCCGTGAGGGGCGGTCCCGCGCCTGCGCAGTGCGGCGCAGTGTGTCCCGGCTCCAAGATGGAGGCGCTGCGGGCGCTGCTGGTCCCGGCGCTGATCCCGGAAGTTTGTTTCGAGGCGATGAAGGAACGGCCGCTGCACGGTGCGGGAACCGGAAACGGGGGCGGGGAGAATGACGGGAAACCGGAACCGGAGCGCCGCCATTAATGACGGGAGATGAAGGGAACGGTGACATGGCGGGTGTGGGCGGCGCCATGATGGATGTGGGCGGATGTGGGGGGCGGCTGGGGAGGAAGTGGGGTCGTGCGGACCGGAAGTGGGAGATAGAGAGCGGAAGTGCGGGTCTTCAGTGCCGGAAGTGGGTTCTGGAGGCCGGAAGTGGGGGTATGGAGGCCGGAAGTGATTATGGAAGCCCGGAAGTGGGGTTTGGGAGCAGGAAGTAGGTTTCGGGGGGCCGGAAGTGGGATTTAGGGAGCCGGAAATGGGGGTCTGGAGGCCGGAAGTGGGGGTCTGGAGGCCGGAAGTGTGTCCGTTTGTTCTTAGTCCCGGTTCCCCCGTAGCTCAGTGCCTGAAGATCCTGCTCAGTAAAGGACTCGGGTACGGGATCGTGGCTGGATCCGCCATGGGTCAGTACGGGGACACAGGGGGCGATAGGGGGGGATATGGGGATCTATGGGGCGCTATGGGGAGCTATGGGGCTCTATGGGTTTCTATGGGGTGGTGTGGGGCTCTATGGGGCACTAAGGGGTTCTATGGGGCACTATGGTGCTCTATGGGTTCTATGGGGCACTATGGGGCTCTATGGGGTTCTGTGGGGCACTATGGTGTTTTATGGAGCGCTATGGGGCTCTATGGGGCACTATAGGGCACTTTGGGTCACTATGGGGTTCTATGGGACTCTATGGGGTTCTATGTGGCTCTATGGGGCACTATGGTGCTCTATGGGTTCTATGGGACACTGGGGTTCTATGGGGCTCTATGGGGCACTATGGGGCTTTATAAGGCACTATAGGGTTATATGGGGCACTACGGGGCTCTTTGGGTTGCTATGGGGTTCTATGGGGCACTGTGGGGTTCTATGGAGCACTATGGGGCTCTATGGGGCACTTTAGGGCACTTTGGGGCACTGTGTGGCTCTATGGGGCACTATGGGGTTCTATGGGGCTCTATGGTGCTCTATGGGGCGCTATGGGGCTGTGTGTCGCTATGGGGCAGGATCCCACAGCTCCTGTTTTCTTCCCCTCCCCCTTATTGCAGTGAAGCTCCCGCAGGTGCTGAAGCTCTATGGGGCGCGCAGTGGGGCCGGGCTCAGTCTGGGCGCTGTGGGGCTGGAGCTGCTGGCGCTGGGGGGGTCGGTGGCCTACAGTGTGGGGCACGGCTTCCCATTCAGGTAATGGGGATGGGGGGGAGGGTGGGGCGGCCCCATAGCGGCCCTATAGATCCCATGGGAACCCCATAGAGACACCTGGGACCCCATAGCTGCCCCATAGATCCCATGGGAACCCCATAGAGACAACTGGGACCCCATAGCTGCCCCATAGATCCCATAGGAACCCCATAGAGACAACTGGGACCCCATAGCTGCCCCATAGATCCCATGGGAACCCCATAGAGACAACTGGGACCCCATAGCTGCCCCATAGATCCCATGGGAACCCCATAGAGACACCTGGGACCCCATAGCTGCCCCATAGATCCCATAGGAACCCCATAGAGACAACTGGGACCCCATAGCTGCCCCATAGATCCCATGGGAACCCCATAGAGACAACTGGGACCCCGTAGCTGCCCCATAGATCCCATGGGAACCCCATAGAGACACCTGGGACCCCATAGATCCCATAGGAACCCCATAGCTGCCCCATAGACCCCATGGATGCCACACAGACCTCATAGCTTCCCTATAGACCCCATGTGTACCTTACAGATCCTATAGCTGCCATATAGACCCCATAATCTCCCCATAGACCCTATAGCCGCCCCCTAGGCCCCATGGCTGCCCCATAGATCCCGTGTGCCCCACAGCTCGTGGGGCGAGGCGCTGTTCCTGCTGCTGCAGACGCTGATCATCGCATTCCTCATCCTGCACTACAGGGGGCGCACGGTGTGGGGTGAGTGCCCCATAAGTGACCCCAGCCCCATAACTTACCCCAGCCCCATAACTGAACCCAGCCCCATAACTGACCCCAGCCCCATAAGAGCCCCCAGCCTCCAAATACCCTCCCACTCCCCAAGCACCCCACTCCCCCCACCCCACAAGTGCCCCCCCCATAACCCCCTCAATGAAACTCCCCCCCATTACCCCATTAAGACCCCCTCCATCCTCCCCCATTGCCCCCCATTACCCCCACTAATGACCCTCCCCCATTAAAACCCCATTAAGACCCCCTTACCCCATTGGAAACCCCATAAATCCCCCCCCCCATGTCCCCCCTTACCCCATTGGAAGCCCCATCCCCCCATATCCCCCCATTCCCCCCCATTAAAGCCCCATAAGATCCCCCATATCTCCCCATATCCCCCCATTCCCCCCCATAAGACCCCCCCCATATCCCCCCCCCTTAGGGCTGCTGCTGCTGCTGCTGTCAGTGCTGCTGTTGTCCATCCTCATCTCCCCATTGACCCCCCCCGGGATCAGAACCGCCCTGCAGGCAGCCAACGTACCCGGCGTGCTGGGGGGCAGGGTAAGGATAAGGGGGGAGATGGGGGGCAGGGGGAGATGGGGGACAGGGGGGGGCTATGGGGTAAAGGGTGGGGGGAGGGTAAGGAGGAGATGGGGGGGTGGTATGGGGGTCCCGGGAGGGGGATATGTGGGGGAACATAGGGGGCAGGGAGGGTAAGGGGGAGATGGGGGGGATATGGGGGGTCTTGGGTGGGATATGGGGGGAATATTGGGGTCTGGGGGGGAGAGATGGGGGGCTGGGGTGGGAGATGTGGGGTGTAGGGGGGGATGTGGGGGGGTATAGGGGGTCTATGGGGATGGGGGTGGGGTGGTCTTGGGGGGGGTCTGTTGCTGTGGGGTGAATGTGGGGCACTGAGGGGGGGATATGGGGTGCTGGGGGTCCCTATGGGTCTCTATGGGTTTCTGTGGGTCCCAATGGGTCTCTATGTGTCCCTATGGGTCCTATGGGTCCCTATGGGTCCCAATGGGTCCTATGTGTCCCTATGGGTCCCAATGGGTCTCTATGGGTCCTTATGGGTCTCTATGGGTCTCTATGGGTCCCTATGGGTCCTTATGTGTCTCTATGGGTCCCCCAGCTGCTGCAGGCCGCAGCCAATCACCGTCAGGGCCACACGGGGCAGCTGTCAGCGCTCAGCTCCGTCCTGCTGCTGCTCGGAGCCACCGCCAGAGTGTTCACGTCAGTACAGGTACTGCCCCATAGCGACACATAGGGACATACAGACCCATAGCGACACATAGCGACCCATAGAGACCCATAGCGACCCATAGAGACACATAGAGATCCATAGGGACACATACAGACCCCATAGAGATCCATAGAGATCCATAGGGACCCCATAGCAACCCATAGAGACACATAGAGACCCATAGCAACCCATAGAGACCCCATAGAGATCCATAGGGACACATAGAGACCCATAGCGCCCCATAGACACATAGAGACCCATAGGGACACATAGAGACCCCATAGAGATCCATAGGGACACACAGAGACCCATAGAGACCCCATAGGGACACATAGGGACCCACAGGGACCCATAGAGACCCATAGCATACCATCACTGCCCCATAGAGCCCCATAGTGCCTCAGAGCACCTGATAGTGCCCCATAGCACCCATAGAGCCCTACAGCAACCCATAGAGCCCCATAGCACCCCATAGAAACCCATAACACCCCACAGAGCCCCATAACACCCCATAGGGCCCCATAACACCCCATAGAGACCCATAGGGACCCCATAGAGATCCATAGGGACACAAAAAGACCCATAGAGACCCATAGCATACCATCACTGCCCCACAGAGCCCCATAGTGCCTCAGAGCACCCCATAGCCCCCCATAGAGCCCTATAGCCCCCCATAGAGTCCCATAGCACCCCATAGGGCCCCATAGTATCCCATAGGGCCCCATAGCATCCCATAGAGCCCCATAACACCCTATAGGGCACAATAACACCCCACTGAGCCCCATAACGCCCCATAGAGCCCTATAGCACCCCATAGAGCCTCATAACACCCCACGGAGTCCCATATTATCCCATAGAGCCCCATAACACCCCATAGAGCCCTATAGCACCCCATAGAGCCTCATAACACCCCATAGAGTCCCATATTATCCCATAGAGCCCCATAGCACCCCATAGAGCCCCATAGCGCCCCATAGAGCCTCATAGCACACCATAGAGCCCCATAACACCCCATAGGGCCCCGTAACACCCCATAGAGACCCGTAGCACCCCATAGAGCCCCATAACACCCCATAGGGCACAATAACACAACACCCAACTGAGTCCCATAACGCCCCATAGAGCCCTATAGCACCCCATAGAGCCTCATAACACCCCATAGAGTCCCATATTATCCCATAGAGCCCCATAACACCCCATAGAGCCCCATAGCGCCCCATAGAGCCTCATAGCACCCCATAGAGCCCCCCCCATCTCCCCCCATCACCCCACTGTTCCCCATAGGAGACAGGGGACCCTCTGCTGATCCTCACCTACTTGGTGTCGGCCGCCTGCAACGCTCTCCTTGTGGGGCAGATCTTCTATTACAGCCGCGCTGTGGGGCGGCCCCATAGCAAAGCTGAGTGAGCCCCACAATGCGCTATGGGGCTGCCCCATAGATCTATAGGGTGTGATGGGGGGGATGTGGTGCTATGGGGCTGCCCCATAGATCTATGGGGTGTGATGGGGGGGATGTGGTGCTATGGGGCTGCCCCATAGATCTGTGGGGTGTGATGGGGGGGATGTGGTGCTATGGGGCTGCCCCATAGATCTATGGGGTGTGAAGGGGGGGATGTGGTGCTATGGGGCTGCCCCATAGATCTGTGGGGTGTGATGGGGGGGATGTGGCGCTATGGGGCTGCCCCATAGATCTATGGGGTGTGATGGGGGGGATGTGGTGCTATGGGGCTGCCCCATAGATCTGTGGGGCTGAGGGACCAACCTCTAAGTCGACACAATTCCCCCCCCAATAAAGCCCCACTCATTGCGCCCCATTGCTTTGCTGTGTTTAATCACCCCCCACCCCCCAACCCAGCCCCACAACTGCCCCCCCCAGAGCCCCCCATGTTCCCCCCCACCCCAAATCCCCCCCATTGGACCCTCCCCCTTTGGAACCCCCAATGAGACCCCCCCCTTTTAAGCCCCCCCATTTCCTACCCCCCCATTGGACCCCCCCATTAAACCCCCCCTAATGAGCCCCCCCCCATAATAACCCCCCACAATGAGACCCCCCCCCATTGGACCCCCAACACCCCCCCACTAAGACCCCCCCCCATTTCCTCCTCCATTGGGCCCCCAACCCCCCATTGCCCCCCTGTAATAAGACCCCCCCCCTTTATAACCCCCCCTCCAAGACCCCCCCCCAAATGACCCCCCCCACAGAGCCCCCCCCCCACAGACAGAGCCCCCCCCCCACAGACAGACCCCCTCCTCTCAGCTCCATTTATTCCCATTGACTTTCTATGCAAAATACTCTCTGCTTCCCCCCCATCCACCCCCCCCCCGCCCCCCCCCCACAACCCAGAGACCCCCCCCCAATTTATAAGGGGGGGGTTGGGGGGAGATGGGTGCCCCCCCCCCCCCCATTGTAGGGTCGGGTGCCCCCCCCCGGGCGTACAAATATAGAATCATATCTACAAAAAGAAGGTCCGAAAATGGGGGGACCCCCCCCCAAAAATGGGACCCCCCCCCAAAATTAAACCCCCCCCCTTTAATATGGGGAGGGGGCTATGGGGGGGGGGGCAGGTTGGGGTCTCCCCCCCCCTATGATTGATATCTTATGGGGGGGGGCGGCCCATTTTGGGGGGGGTCCCCCTGATATTACAGCCCCCCCCCCAGGTTTGGGGTCTCCTGTATGGTAAGGACCCCCCCCCCATTTTAGGGACCCCCCCCATTTTAGGGACCCCCCCTCATTTTTGGGACCCCCCCATTTTAAAGGGACCCCCCCCATTTTAAGGTACCACCCCATATATTACCCCCCCCCTCCACTTATAATGGGGACCCCCCCCTTATTTCAGAGACCCCTCCCCCAATTTAAAGCCCCCCCCCCCCGAACTTTCAGGCTCCAATTCATATTGGGGGGGGTGGGTCTCCACTTTATGGGGGGGGTCCCCATCCTTATGGGGGGGGGGTCCCTCTTTAAAGGAAGCCTCCCATTTAGGGGGGGTCCCCAATGATTTAGGGGGGGTCCCCAAGTATTTGGGGGGGTTCCCCTCTTTAAGGGGGGTTCCCATTTATTGGGGGGGGGGTCCCCACTTTAAAAGGGGGGGATCCCCTTTATTGGGGGGGTCCCCTTTTGGGGTGGGGTCCCATATATTGGGGGGGGTCCCCATATATTTTGGGGGGTCCCCACTTTGTTTGGGGGGGGTCCCCACTTTGGGGGGGTCCCCTTATATTTGGGGGGGGGGTTTCCCCTTTTTGAGGCCTCCCCCCATTCAAGCCCCCCCCCTTTAATTCTCCCCCCCCCCCCCCCTCCCCATTTTGGGCCGAATCCCCCCACATTTGGGTCATGCAGCCCCCCCCAAATGGCACCGGGTGGGACATGGGGGGGGGGTCCCGTTAATTAATGAGGGGGTCCCTGTTAATTAATGGGGGGGGGTCGTGGGGGGGCGTTTCACCCCCCCCCCCCCACTACAGCCTGTCGCGGGCCGGGACCCAGATGTAGGGCCCTGAGAGCTCCTCAATGACGGCCTTCACTTTGTGGTAGATCTCCTCGAAGCTGTCGCCCTCCACCATCGCTAATTAAGGGATTAATTAACGGGGGGGTTAATTAGGGGGGGGGGGGGGGGTTAATTGGGGGGGGTCTGGGGTGTCAATGAGGTGGTTTGGGGGTGGGATGAGGTTCCTTTAAGGGGATGGGGGGGGCCTCAAAGAAGGGGGGTGTTAATTAGGAAGGTGTTAATTAGGGGGGGGTAAATTAGGGGGGAGTATTAATTAAGGGGGGGTTAATTAATTGGATGGGGAGCTGGGGGATGGATGAGGTCCCTTTAAGGGGATGGGGGGGTTCTCTATGAGGCTGGGGTCCCTATGGGGTTTCTATGGGGTCCCTATGGGGCACAGGGGTCTCTATGGGGTTTCTATGGGTGTCTATGGGGCAGGGGGGCCCTTATGGGGTCTCTATGGGGTCCCTATGGGGTTTCTATGGGGCAGGGGGGTCCCTATAGGGTCTTTATGGGGTTTCTATGGGTCTCTATGGGGCAGGGGCGTCCTTATAGGGTCTCTATTGGGTCCCTATGGGCTGTCTATGGGGCAGGGGGGTCTCTATGGGGACCCTATGGGGCAGGGGGGTCTCATAGGGATCTCACAGAGGTCTCTATGGGGCAGAGGAGTCTCCATAGGGTATCTATGGGGTGTCTATGGGGTAGGGGGGTCCCTATAGGGTCCCTATGGGGTTTCTATGGGTCTCTATGGGGCAGGGGGGTCCTTATAGGGTCTCTATTGGGTCCCTATGGGGTGTCTATGGGGCAGGGGGTCCCTATGGGGTCCCTATGTGGTCCCTATGGGGTTTCTATGTGGTCTCTATGGGGTCCCTATGGGGTCCCTATGGGGTTTCTATGTGGTCCCTATGGGGTTTCTATGTGGTCCCTATGGGGTTTCTATGGGGTCCCTATGGGGTCAGGGGTCTCTATGGGGTGTCTATGGGCTGTCTATGGGGCAGGGGGTCCCTATGGGGTTTCTATGGGGTCTCTATGTGGTCCCTATGGGGTTTCTATGGGGTCTCTATGTGGTCCCTATGGGGTTTCTATGGGGTCCCTATGGGGTCTCTATGGGGTCCCTATGGGGTCAGGGGTCTCTATGGGGTTTCTATGGGTGTCTATGTGGTCCCTATGGGGTCCCTATGTAGTCCCGTACCAGAGAAGCACTCTGTGAACTCCTGTTCCAGTTTGGTGGCTCGTTCCAGAGCTTTCCGCGCCTGCTCCTCCGTCACGCGCTTACTGATATCCCTGAGAAGGGAATGGATGGCATTAAAACCTATAGGGGATCCCATTAAACCTTATATGGGATCCCATTAAACCTTATATGGGATCACAGACTCCTTATATGGGATAACATTAAACCCTTATATGGGATAACACATCCCTTATAAGGTAATAGGGGCGGGGCCTCAGACCACGCCCACCACAAGTCCCGCCCACGCGACACAAGACCACGCCCTTTTAAACAGGCCCCGTCCATCATCCTTAGGCCACGCCCACATCCTCAAGCCACGCCCCCTTGTAGACCCCGCCCACCACCGTCAGGCCACCCCCCCATAGGCCACGCCCCCTTATAGACCCCGCCCACTCTTAAGCCACACCCCTTGTAGGCCACTCCTTATATGCCCCGCCCCCTTACCCACAAGCCCCGCCCCTTTCTTAACCCCGCCCACCTCCCATTAAACACCCCGGCCCTAAGCCCCGCCCCTTCCACCTCAAAGCTCCGCCCACCACCACGTGACCGCTCCTCCCTGAGGCCACGCCCCCGCCCCTTAAGCCACGCCCCCATCCCTACAGGCCCTGCCCCCTCCCCATAGGACTCAATGTAACCCCTCCGTTTTAGCCCCGCCCCTTTGTCCCCGCCCCTTTGTCCCCGCCCATTCCCGGTGTCTCACAGGATGTTCTGCAGGCTCTTGGGCCGGATGAAGATGGCGATGGGGTGCAGCTGAGCCGCCTGCAGCCGCCGCACCGCGTTGGCTGACACGTCCAGGATGCAGTGCTTGCCCTAAGGGACATAGGGACACATAGAGACCCATAGAGACCCCATAGAGACCCATAGGGACACATAGAGACCCATAGAGACCCCATAGAGACCCATAGGGACACATAGAGACCCATAGAGACCCATAGGGACACACTGAGACCCATAGGGACCCCATAGAGACACATAGAGACCCAAAGGGACACATAGGGACCCATAGTGACCCACACACACTGCCATGTCCTCCCACATCTGCACCATATCCCCCATTTATCCCCCCATATCCACCCATATAATCCCTATATCCCCCCATAGACCCCCCATATCATTCCATACCCCCCCTTTATCTGCCCTATATCCCCCCATATTCCCCTATCATAACCCATATCCCCCCATATCCCCCTATAGCCCCCCATATAACCCCATATCTGCCCCATATAATCCCATATCCCCCCCATAACTCCCCATATAACACCATATTTGCCCCATAAAGCTCCATATCCCCCCTATAACCCCCCATAGCCCCCCATATAACCCATATATCCCCATATACCTCCCCATATCCCCCCTATGACACCTCATATCCCCTCCTAGACCCCCATATAACCCCATATACCCCCCATATCTGCCCCATATCCCCCCATATAACCCCTATATCCCCCATATACCCCCCATATCCCCCCCTATAACCCCATATCTGCCCCATATCCCCCCATTACACCCCATATAACCCCATATCCCCCCTTTATCCCCCCATATAACCCATATATCCCCATATACCCCCCATATCCCCCCCTATAACCCCATATCTGCCCCATATCCCCCCATTACACCCCATATATCCCATATAACCCATATATAACCCCCCATTACCTGCTCGGCCACCTGCCTGACGGACTGCACGGAGGTCCCGTACAGGTGTGAGTTGTACTGCCCGGCCTCGATGAACTTGTGGCCCTGAATGTCCTTCTCCATCCGTTCCCGTGACGCCACGAAGTGATAATCGCGTCCGTCCACCTCGTAGTCGCGCTTAGGCCGCGTCGTGTCTGAGTGACGTCATCACAACGCGACCGAGTCATCACGTGACCCGCACGCCGCCACGTGACGGCGGCACCACGTGACGGCACCGCTCCCAACCACGTGACCCAACCCCCCACAATGCCCCCCCCATCCCCCTCTATAGCCCCCCATGTAACCCATAGCCCCCCATAGCCCACCCCATAGACCCCCATAGCCCCCTCTATAGCCCCCCATATCCCCCCATGTAACCCATAGCCCCCCATAGCCCACCCCATAGACCCCTAAATACCCCCCATATCCCCCCATATAACCCATAGCCCCCCATAGCCCACCCCATAGACCCCCATAGCCCCCCATAGCCCACCCCATAGCCCCCCATGTAACCCATAGCCCCCCATAGCCCACCCCATAGACCCCCATAGCCCCCTAAATGCCCCCCATATCCCCCCATATAACCCATAGCCCCCCATAGCCCACCCCATAGACCCCCATAGCCCCCTAATTGCCCCCTATATCCCCCCATCTACCCCTCAGACCCCCCCCACACCACGTCCCCCCCCATATCCCCCCCCTGAGCCCCCCAAATACCCCCCATAACCCCTCAGACCCCCCCCAAACCCCCTATATATGCCCATATAACCCCATTCCCCCCTTTTCCCCCCCAAGACCCCCTAAAACCCCCCCACATCCCCCCATACCCAAGACCCCCCAGCCCCCCCCACCCCTCAGACCACCCCCAACCCCCCTAAGACCTCCCCATCTCCCCCCTCACCCCCTATATCCCCCCCCAAATCCCCCCAAGACCCCCCTATATCCCCCCCAACCCCCCTAAGACCCCCCCATCTCCCCCTCTCATCCCATTTATCCCCCCCCAAACCCCCCCAAGACCCCCTCAGACCCATCCAACCCCCCCTAAACCCCCCCACATCCCCCCATCCCCCCTCTAGACCCCCCTATATCCCCCCCAAAACCCCCTAAGACCCCCCTATACCCCCCTCACCCCATTTATGCCCCCCAAACCCCCCCAAGACCCCCTCAGACCCCCCCACATCCCCCCATACCCAAGACCCCCCAGCCCCCCCCAACCCTCAGACCACCCCCAAACCCCCCTAAGACCCCCAAAGACCCATCCAACCCCCCCTAAACCGCCCCACATCCCCCCATCCCCCCTCTAGACCCCCCTATATCCCCCCCAAAACCCCCTAAGACTCCCCATACCCCCCCTCACCCCATTTATGCCCCCCAAACCCCCCCAAGACCCCCTCAGACCCCCCCACATCCCCCCATACCCAAGACCCCCCAGCCCCACCCCAACCCTCAGACCACCCTATACCCCCCTAAGACCCCCCATCTCCCCCCTTCACCCCCTTTATCACCCCCCAAACCCCCCCAAGACCCCCTCACACCCATCCAACCCCCCCTAAACCCCCCCACATCCCCCCATCCCCCCTCAAGACCCCCCTATATCCCCCCCAAACCCCATTAAGATCCCCCTATACCCCCCCCTACCCCTTTTATCCCCCTATATCCCCCCCAAACCACCCCATATCCCCCCAAACCCCCCCATATCCCCCCCTATTTCCCACCATTTCCCCCCATCCCCCCCTATTTCCCCCCATCTCCCCCCCATATCCCCCCATCTCCCCCCTATTCCCCCCCTCACGTGGGACGCAGGAGCCGAACTTGTCAGGGAACTCTGACAGCAGGTCGTCATTGACACGGTCCTTTGTGGGGCCCAGGATGATGATGGGCCGCGCGTAGTGCACTAATTAACGGCGGTAATTAGTTCATTAGTTAATTAATCGCGTTAATTACCGGGTCCTTTAAGAGCCCCCCCCCCCCCCCCTCACCTTCCATCTGTGTCACGGTCTCGTAGCTCAGCAGCGCCTCCTCGCGGCCTGAAGGGGAATTGCAGGTGGGGGGTGGGCACAGCGACCCCATTAACCCCATTAATCACATTAACCCCCATTAACCCCATAACCAATTAACTCCATTAACCCCATTAACCCCCATTAACCCCATAACCCCATTAACCCCATTAACCCCATAATCAATTAACCCCATTAACCACATTAACCCCATTAATCACATTAACCCCATTAATCCCATTAAACCCCATTAACCCCATTAATCACATTAACCCCATTAACCCCATTAATCACATTAACCCTATTAACCCCCATTAACCCCATTAACCACATTAACCACATTAACCCCCCATTAATCCCATTAAACCCCATTAATCCCATTAACGCCATAACCAATTAACCCCATTAAACTCCTATTAACACCATTAACTCCATTAACCACATTAACCCCATAACCAATTAACCCCATTAACCCCCCATTAACACCATTAACCCCATTAACCCCATTAATCCCATTAAACCCCATTAACCCCATTAATCACATTAACCCCATTAACCCCACATTAATCCCATTAATCCCCATTAACCCCATTAATCCCATTAAACCCCCATTAACCACATTAAGACCCCATTAATCCCATTAAGCCCCCGATTAACCCCCCATTAACCCCAATAACCCCCAGACCCCATTAATCACCCCAGACCCCCATTAATCCCCCCCAGACCCCATTAATCCCCCCCAGACCCCATTAATACCCCCCAGACCCCATTAATACCCCCCAGACCCCATTAATACCCCCCAGCCCCCCATTAATCCCCCCCAGACCCCATTAATCCCCCCCAGACCCCCATTAATACCCCCCAGACCCCATTAATACCCCCCAGACCCCCATTAATCCCCCCCAGACCCCCATTAATACCCCCCAGACCCCCATTAATCCCCCCCAGACCCCATTAATCCCCCCCAGCCCCCCATAAGCCCCATAAGCCCCCCCATAAACCCCCCTATTTTGCCCCCCCCCACCTTGAGAGCCGGAACCGGGGACCCGGTCCTGGGGGGGGGCAAAAACAATGGGGGTTAATTAGGGGGGGTTAATTAGGAAGGGATCATTAGCTGGGTTAATTGGGGAGGGTTTAATTGGGGGGGGAGGTTAATTAGGGGGGAGTTAATTGGGGGAGATAATTGGGGGGACGAATTAAGGGGGTTAATTATCAGGGTTACTTAGGGGGTTAATTAAAGGAGGGGTTAATTGAGAGGCTAATTAAAAGGTTAATTAATGGGGTGTTAATTGAGGTCCCACCTTGGCCTTTAGCCGCGTCCATTCACGTCGCTCCACCCTGCAGAGAGAGCAGCCCCAGTACAGACCAGTACGACCCAGTGCCCCATAGGCCCCATAGAACCCCATAGAACCCCATAACCCCCATAGCCCCCATAGAACCCCATAGAACCCCATAGCCCCCATAGAACCCCATAGAACCCCACAGAACCCCATAGCACCCCATAGAACCCCATAGAACCCCATAGAACCCCATAAGCCCCATAGAACCCCATAGAACCCCATAGCCCCCATAGAACCCCATAGCCCCCCATATCCCCCATAGCTCCCCATAGCCCCCATAGCCCCCATAGAACCCCATAGCCCCCCATAGCCCCCATAGCCCCTCATTGCCCCCCATATTCCCTCCCAGTCCCTCCCAGTGCCCCTATAGCCCCCCATATCCCCTCCCAGTGCCCCCATATCCCCTCACTGCCCCACATATCCCCCTATATCCCCTCCCAGTCCCTCCCATTGCTCCCCATATCCCCTCATTGCCCATATCCAGCTGTGTGGGTTGTCCATGGGGCAGGACGTGCCCCCATATATCCCATATATCCCCCCATATATCCCCCATATCTCACCTCCTCTTGCTGGGCACGAATCCCAGCTGTGTTGCCTGGCCGTGGGGCAGGACGTGCCCCATATCCCCTATAACCCCCCATATCCCCCCTTATCTCCCCCTATATCCCCCACATCTCACCTCCTCTTGCTGGGCACAAACCCCAGCTGTGTGGGCTGTCCGTGGGGCAGGACGTGCCCCATATCCCCTATAACCCCCCATATCCCCTATATCCCCCCATATATCCCCCCATATCCCCCCATATCCCCTTATTACCCCCCATACCCCCCATATATCCCCCATATCACCCCATAGCCCCCATATATCCCCCATATCCCCCCATACCTCCTCTTGCTGGGCACAAACCCCAGCTGCGTGGCCTGTCCGTGGGGCAGGACGTGCCCCATATCCCCTATATCCCCCCATATCTCCCCCTATATCCCCCCATATCTCACCTCCTCTTGCTGGGCACGAACCCCAGCTGCGTTGCCTGTCCGTGGGGCAGGACGTGCCCCATATCCCCCCATATCCCCCCATATCCCCCCATATCCCCTATATCCCCCCATATATCCCCTATATCCCCCCATATATCCCCCTATATCCCCCATATCTCACCTCCTCTTGCTGGGCACAAACCCCAGCTGCGTTGCCTGTCCGTGGGGCAGGACGTGCCCCATATTCCCCCATATATCCCATATATCCCCATATACCCCCTATATCTCACCTCCTCTTGCTGGGCACGAACCCCAGCTGTGTGGCCTGGCCGTGGGGCAGGACGTGCCCCATATCCCCTATATCCCCCCATATATCCCATATATCCCCCCTATATCCCCTTATTACCCCCCATATCCCCCTATATCCCCTATATCCCCCCATACCTCCTCTTGCTGGGCACAAAGCCCAGCTGCGTTGCCTGTCCGTGGGGCAGGACGTGCCCCATATCCCCTATATCCCCCCATATATCCCCCATATCCCCCCATATCCCCTATATCCCCCCATATCCCCTATATCCCCCCATATCCCCCCCTATATCCCCCCATATCCCCCTATAACCCCCCATATCCCCATATCCCCTATATCTCACCTCCTCTTGCTGGGCACGAACCCCAGCTGCGTGGCCTGTCCGTGGGCAGGACGTGCCCCATATCCCCTATAACCCCCCATATCCCCTATATCCCCCCATATATCCCATATACCCCCCATATCCCCCCTATATCCCCATATCCCCCCTTATCTCCCCCCACATCTCACCTCCTCTTGCTGGGCACAAACCCCAGCTGTGTGGCCTGTCCGTGGGGCAGGACGTGCCCCATATCCCCCCCTATATCCCCCTATATCCCCCCCTATAACCCCCCATATATCCCCATATCCCCTTATTACCCCCTATATCTCACCTCCTCTTGCTGGGCACGAACCCCAGCTGCGTGGCCTGTCCGTGGGGCAGGACGTGCCTCGCGTGCCACCACTCGTCGTCGGACGCGTCCAGCACATGGAGCACGTCCCAAAGCGGAACGGCAGCGCCTGGCTCAGGAACCCACAGTCCTTGGCCTTGTCTGAGTCAAACAGAGCCCTATGGGGACACAAAGGGAATGCTATGGGATCCTATGGCAGCTATAGGGCAGCTATGGGGCAGCTATAGGGCAGCTATAGGGCAGCCATAGGGCAGCTATAGGGCAGCGCCTGGCTCAGGAACCCACAGTCCTTGGCCTTGTCGGAGTCAAACAGAGCCCTATGGGGGGACAAACAGCGCCCTATAGGAGCTATAGGGCAGCTATGGGGCAGCTATGGGGCAGCTATAGGGCAGCTATAGGGCAGCTATAGGGCAGCCATAGGGCAGCTATAGGGCAGCTATAGGGCAGCTATAGGGCAGCTATAGGGCAGCCATAGGGCAGCTATAGGGCAGCTATAGGGCAGCTATAGGGCAGCGCCTGGCTCAGGAACCCACAGTCCTTGGCCTTGTCGGAGTCAAACAGAGCCCTATAGGGGGACAGACAGCACCCATAGCAGCTATAGGGCAGCTATAGGGCAGCTATAGGGCAGCTATGGGGCAGCTATAGGGCAGCTATAGGGCAGCTATAGGGCAGCGCCTGGCTCAGGAACCCACAGTCCTTGGCCTTGTCAGAGTCAAACAGAGCCCTATAGGGGGACAGACAGCACCCATAGCATCTATAGGGCACCCAATGGGATCTATAGGGCAGCTATAGGGCACCCAATGGCACCAAAACATCCACAAGGCCCCACAGCCCCCCCATGACCCCTGATGACCCCATGACCCCCAATGACCCCAATGACCCTGTGACCCCGTGACCCCTTGACCCCTAATGACCCCAATGACCCTAGTGACCCCATGATCCCATGACCCCCCATGACCTCTAATGACCCCATAACCCCCCATAGCCCCTTATGACCCCTGATGACCCTGTGACCCCTAGTGACCCCATGACCCCTGATGACCCTGTGACCCCCGATGACCCCATGACCCCCGATGACCCCATGACCCTCTGATGACCCCATGACCCCGATGACCCATGACCCCCGATGACCCCGTGACCCCTGATGACCCCATGACCCCTAATGACCCCAATGACCCCATGACCCCTAATGACCCCGTGACCCCAATGACCCCGTGACCCCCGGTGACCCCGTGACCCCCGATGACCCCGTGACCCCCCGGTGACCCCGTGACCCCACCGGACGTAGAATCCCCTCTTGGGGTCGCTGCGCAGGGACGCGGAGCCGGAGCCCAAACTGCTGCTGAGCAGCTGCTCCCGAAGGTCGTGGATCTTGGCCTCAAAGCGGCCATACTCTGCAAGAGGGCAAAGGGCAAAGGTCACACGGGGGGCAGGGGTCAGCAGGGGGTCAAGGGTCAGCAGGGGTCATGGGGGGGTCAAGGGTCAGCAGGGGTCATGGGGTCAATGGGGTCAGGGGGGGCAGAGGTATCAGGGCATCGTGGGCTGCAGTGGCAATGGGGAGAATCTATGGGGCAGGATCTATGGGGCAGAGTGGATCAGTGGGGCAGGATCTATGGGGTGGGATCTATGGGGCAGGAGGGATGTGTAGGGCAGAACCTATGGGGCAGGATCTATAGGGTAGGGGGATCTATGGGTCAGATCTATGGGTCAGGGTGTATCTATGGGTCAGGATCTATGGGCAGGGTGTATCTATGGGGCAGGGTGTATCTATAGGGCAGGATGTATCTATGGGGCAGATCTATAGGGCAGGGTGTATCTCTGGGTCAGGATCTATGGGGGAGGGTGTATCTATGGGTCAGGACCTATGGGGCAGGGTGTATCTCTGGGTCAGGATCTATGGGGCAGGCTGTATCTATAGGGCAGGGTGTATCTATAGGTCAGGATCTATGGGGCAGGGTGTATCTCTGGGTCAGGATCTATAGGGCAGGGTGTATCTATGGGTCAGATCTATGGGGCAGGCTGTATCTATAGGGCAGGGTATATCTATAGGTCAGGATCTATGGGTCAGGGTGTATCTATAGGTCAGGATCTATGGGTCAGATCTATGGGGCAGGCTGTATCTATAGGGCAGGATCTATGGGGCAGATCTATGGGGCAGGGTGTATCTATGGGTCAGATCTATGGGGCAGATCTATGGGGCAGGGTGTATCTATAGGGCAGGATCTATGGGGCAGGGTGTATCTATGGGTCAGATCTATGGGGCAGGCCGTATCCGTGTGCCCCACACCGTCAGGTTTGTACTGGGCCACGATGGCGACGCTCTGCCCCGCGTTCTTCAGCGCCACGGCCGCCTGCTCGTGGGTCGCACCGCGAAGGTCAACGCCATTCACCTGGGGGGGGTTAACATGGGGGTCAATGGGGGGGGTTATATGGGGGGGGAGTTAGTATGGGGGGGTTAACATGGGGGTCAATGGCGGGGGTTATATGGGGGGGGGAGTTAGTATGGGACAGGGGGTTAACATGGGGGTCAATGGGGGGTTATATGGGGGTTATATGGGGGGGGGAGTTAGTATGGGGGGTTAACATGGGGGTCAATGGGGGGTTATATGGGGGGGAGTTAGTATGGGACAGGGGGTTAACATGGGGGGGTTAACATGGGGGGGTTAATATGGGGGGGGTCAATATGGGGGGGAAGTTGGTATGGGGGGGTTGATATGGGGGGTTAATATGGGGGGAGGGTTAATATGGGGGGGGGAGTTAATATGGAGGGGGTCAATATGGGGAGAGGATGAATATGGGGGTTTAATATGGGGGGGGTTAATATGGGGAGGGGTTATATGGGGAGTGAACATGGGGGGGGTTAATATGGGGGGTGGGTTAATATGGGGGGTGGGATGACAATGGGGTGGGGGGTGAACGGGGGGTTAATGTGGGGGGGGGATAATATGGGGGAGGGGTTTATATGGGGCTGGGGGGGTTTAATGGGGGGTGAATGGAGGGGGAAGGAATGGGGGGGTTGAATTTGGGGCTGGGGGGATGAATGGGGGGGTGGGAACTTGTGGGGTGGGGGTGAGTGGAGGGGGCTGGGGGGGGAATCAATGGGGTGGGGGGGAATCAATGGGGTGGGGGCAGCAATGGGGACAATGGGGGGTAGTGGGTAGTGATGGGGCAGCTGTGGGGCAGTGATGCTATGGGGCAGCCATGGGGCGGCTATGGGGTGGTGATGGGGCAGCAATGGGGCAGTGATGGGGCAGTGATGCTATGGGGTAACATTGCTATAGGGCAGCAATGGGGCAACGATGGGGGAGTGATGCTATGGGGCAGGGATGCCATGGGGAGGCAATGGGGCAACAATGGGGCAGCTATGGGGCTGGGATGCTATGGGGCAGCAATGGAGCAGTGATGCAATGGGGAAGGGATGCCATGGGGCAGCAATGGGGCTGGGATGCTATGGGGCAGGGATGGGGCAGGGATGGTATGGGGCAGGGATGCTAATGGGGCAGGGATGCCATGGGGCAGGGATGGGGCAGCAATGGGGCAGGGATGCCATGGGGCAGGGATGCCATGGGGCAGCAATGGGGCAGGGATGCCATGGGGCTGGGATGCCATGGGGCAGCAATGGGGCAGGGATGCCATGGGGCTGGGATGCCATGGGGCAGCAATGGGGCAGCCGTGGGTCAGCGTTGCGGAGACGTCACCGTGGAGAGGAGGAGGAGGAGGAGATGAAGATGGCGCCGGGGCAGCAATGGGGGCACAGTGAGGGGAGCTACGGGGACAGCAGGGAACGGCGCTATGGGGCGGCACAGCCCCACAACCACAGAACCCACAACCACAGCCCAGAACCCCAGAACCCCCCATAACCCCCATAACCCCCATAACCCCCCATAACCCCCATAACCCCCCCATAACCCCCATAACCCCCATAACCCCCCCATAACCCCCCATAACCCCCATAACCCCCATAACCCCCCATAACCCCCCATAACCCCATAAACCCCCATAACCCCCCATAACCCCCCATAACCCCCCCATAACCCCCCATAACCCCCATTAAACCCCCCATAACCCCCCCATAACCCCCATAACCCCCCCATAACCCCCCCATAACCCCCCATAACCCCCATAACCCCCCCATAACCCCCCCATAACCCCCATAACCCCCCATAACCCCCATAACCCCTATAACCCCTATAACCCCCCATAACCCCCATAACCCCCCATAACCCCCACATCACTCCATACCCACCCCATAACCCCCATCCCACCCCATAACCTCCCACATCCCCCATAATCCCCATAACCACCCCCCACGCCCCCTATATCCCCCCATACCCCCCTTATATCCCCCCAAACCCCCCCATATATCCCCATATCCCCCCCCCATACCGACACCATCTGGTCCCAATACCCCCCATAATCCCCCCCCATGCCCCCCAAATCCCCCTTATATTCCCCCACAACCCCCCATGTCCCCCTTATATCCACTCATATCCCCCCATATCCCCCCATACTCCCCCATATCCCCCTTATACCCCCCCATATCTCCCCCCATACTGACAGGATCTGGTCCCCATAGCCCCCTATAACCCCATACCCCCCCATATCCCCCTTATATCCCCCCATACCCCCCCATGCCCCCCCATACCCCCCCCCATACCGACAGGATCTGGTCCCCTTTGCGCAGCTCCCCGCTCAGATCCGCCGGCCCCCCCGCGAGGATGAAGGAGATGAAGATCCCCTCCCCGTCCTCCCCCCCCACGATGTTGAAGCCCAGCCCCGTGGAGCCGCGGTGGATCACGATGCGCCGGGGGTCCCTGGGGGGCAGCAAGACCCATAGAGACACATTGGGACCCATAGGGACACATTGGGACCCATAGAGACACATTGGGACCCATTGGGACCCATAGGGACACATAGAGAGCCATTGGGACCCATAGAGACACATTGGGACCCATAGGGACCCATAGGGACCCATAGAGACACATTGAGACCCATTGGGACCCATAGAGACACATTGGGACCCATAGGGACCCATAGGGACCCATAGAGAGACACTGGGACCCATAGAGACACATTGGGACCCATAGGGACACATTGGGACCCATTGGGACCCATTGGGACACATTGGGACCCATTGGGACACATTGGGACCCATAGAGACACATTGGGACCCAGAGGGACACATTGGGAACCATAGAGACCCATAGAGACACATAGGGACCCATAGAGACACATTGGGACCCAGAGGGACCCATAGAGACCCATAGGGACCCATAGAGAGCCACTGAGACCCCATAGAACCCATACAGACCCACAGGGCCCCCCAGCACCCCACAGAGCCCCATAGATCTCCATAGGGCCCCCAGCCCCCCATAGGGCCCCATAGATCCCCATAGGGCTCCATAGAGCCCCCCAGCCCCCCATAGAGCTCCCCAGCACCCTATAGGGCCCCATAGGGCCCCATAGATCCCCCCAGCCCCCCATAGGGCCCCATAGATCCCCCAGCCCCCCATAGGGCCCCATAGATCCCCCCAGCCCCCATAGGGCCCCATAGATCCCCCCAGCCCCCCATAGGGCCCCATAGATCCCCCAGCCCCCCATAGGGCCCCATAGATCCCCCCAGCCCCCCATAGGGCCCCATAGATCCCCCCCAGCCCCCCATAGGGCCCCATAGATCCCCCCAGCCCCCATAGGGCCCCATAGATCCCCCCAGCCCCCCATAGGGCCCCATAGATCCCCCCAGCCCCCCATAGGGCCCCATAGATCCCCCAGCCCCCCATAGGGCCGTACCTGGGGACGTCATCGTCGGGCAGCAGATCTTTGGGGCCGGGCGAGTAGCGGTGTGGGGAGGTGGGGGTCATGGCGGGGGGGAAATCAGACCCCAAATAGCTCTGTGGGGTCAGCTCCGCATCCAGGGGACCTGGGTACGCTGTGGGGAACGGGGGGGTGGGGTTATGGGGCTATGGGGGTTATGGGGGGTTCTATGGGGGGTCGATGGGGGGCTATAGGGGTTTATGGGGGTCTATGGGGGGCTGTGGGGCTATGGGGGCTATGGGGGACTATGGGATGCTATGGGTTTATGGGGGGCTATGGGGCAATGGGGGGCTGGGGAAGACTATGGGGTTACAGGGGTCTATGAGGGTTATAGAGCTATGGGAGACTAGGGGGCTATGGGGGGCTATGGGATGCTATGGGGTCATGGGGGACTGTAGGGTTATGTGGGGCTGGGGAGGACTATGGGTTATGGGGGGCTATGGGGGTTATGGGGCAATGGGGGACTATGGGGCTATAGGAGATTATAGGGTTATGGGGGGCTATGGGGCACTATGGGACACTATGGGGTTATAGGGGGGAGGACTATGGGGTTATGGGGGGCTATGGGGCACTATGGGGTTCTGGGGGCTATGGGGCACTATGGGGTTATGGGAGGCTGTGGGTCTATGGGGGCTGTGGGGTTATGGGGGTTCTATGGGGGGTTATGTGGGGCTGGGGGGGACTATGGGGTTCTGGGGGGTTCTGGGGCTATGGGGGACTATGAGGGCTGTGGTTCTGGGGGGCTATGGGGCGCTATGGGGGGCTATGGGGGGCTATGGGGGGCTATGGGGCGCTATGGGGGGCTATGGGGCGCTATGGGGCGCTATGGGGGGCTATGGGGGGCTATGGGGCGCTATGGGGCTATGGGGCGCTATGGGGGGCTATGGGGTTCTGGGGGGCTATGGGGGGCTATGGGGCGCTATGGGGTTATGGGGCGCTATGGGGCGCTATGGGGTTATGGGGCGCTATGGGGGGCTATGGGGCGCTATGGGGCAGTGGTCTGTACTGGGAGGACCGTGGGGGGGGCAGTTGGAGGACTGCGGGGTGGGGGCGCTGTTGTCACACACCGGTGATGTCGGGCAGCGCGGCGCCATGTTTGGCCACGCGCAGGTACACGACGTCGTACGTGTTCTTCAGCGCCGCCACCGCGTCCTCGTGCATCACGTCCTCCAGGCTCACGTTGTTCACCTGCGGGGGCAACGGGGGGTCATGACCCCAGTGAACCCAACCCCAGTGACCCCAGTGACCCCAAAGGCCCTGTAGGCCTCAAAGGCCTTGAAGGCCCCGTAGGCCTCAAAGGCCTCAAAGGCCCCAAAGGCCTCAAAGGCCCCGAAGGCCTCAAAGGCCCCGAAGGCCTCAAAGGCCCCAAAGGCCTCAAAGGCCCCAAAAGCCCCAAAGGCCTCAAAGGCCTCAAAGGCCTCAAAGGCCCCAAAGGCCCCAAAGGCCTCAAAGGCCCCAAAGGCCTCAAAGGCCCTGAAGGCCTCTCAGGCATCACATCCTCCAGGCCCACACTGGTCACCACGGGGTCACCACAGGGTCATTGAGGGGTCATGACCCCAATGACCCCAACCCCAGTGACCCCAAAGGCCCTGTAGGCCCCAAAGGCCTTGAAGGCCCCATAGGCCTCAAAGGCCCCAATGGCCCTGAAGGCCTCAAAGGCCTCTCAGGCATCACATCCTCCAGGCCCACATTGGTCACCAATGGGGTCACCACGGGGTCACTGAGGGGTCATGACCCCAATGACCCCAACCCCAGTGACCCCAGTGACCCCAAAGGCTTTGAAGACCCAATAAGGCCTTGAAGGCCCCGTAGGCCTCAAAGGCCCCAAAGGCCTCTCAGGCCTCACATCCTTCAGGCCCACACTGGTCACCAATGGGGTCACCACGGGGTCACCACAGGGTCACTGAGGGGTCATGACCCCAACCCCAGTGACCCCAGTGACCCCAAGGGCCCTGTAGGCCTCAAAGGCCTCGAAGGCCCCACAGGCCCCACAGGCCTTAAAGGCTCCGAAGGCCTTGAAGGCCCCTCATGCATCACATCCACAGGCCCACAGTGGTCACTGTGGGGTCACCACGGGGTCACTGAGAGAGGTCACCAAAGGGTCATGACCCCAAGGACCCCAACACCAATGACCCCAGTGACCCCAAGGGCCCCAAAGGCCTTGAAGGCCCCATAAGGCCCCACAGGCCCCATAAGGCCCCATAAGGCCCCACAGGCCCCATAAGGCCCCAAAGGCCTTGAAGGCCCTGAAGGCCCATTGTGCAGCACATCCTCCAGGCCCACACTGGTCACCAATGGGGTCACCAAGGGGCCACGACCACAAGGACCCCAACCCCAGTAACCCCTATTACCCCCCATTGCTCACCATTAACCCCATAGCCACTCCACAGCCCCCACTGGCCCCCATTACCCCCCCATAGCTCCCATAGCCCCCCCATTGCCCCCATAGCCCCTCCACAGCCACCCCACAGCCCCCCATTACCCCCATAGCCCCCCATTTCCCCCCCATTACACCCCATTGCCCCCATAGCCCCTCTATAGCCACCCCACAGCCCCCATTACCCCCCCATAGCCCCCTATTTCCCCCCATTCCCCCATCTCACGGCCAGGATTCGGTCCCCGATCTGCAGCCGTCCATCTTTGTGCGCGGCGCCGCCCTCGATGACTTTGGTGACGTAGATGCTGTTGTCCCCTGGGATGTGCTGGTTGCCCACCCCCCCCGCGATGCTGAACCCCAAACCTGGGGGCAATAAGGGGGGGGGGGTCAGGAGGGGGGTGAGGGGGATGGGGGACCCCGACAGTGGGGGCTGGGGGGTGTGATCACATAGAGCCCCTGCTTTGGGGTTCACACATAAGGGGGGAGCACATGTGGGGGTCCCCATCAGCAACAGGCCTCCATTGGGGGTCATTGGGGTCCCCATATTTGGGGTGCCCACACGTGGGGGTCCTCATCCCCAGTAGGATCCCATTTGGGGTCATGGGTCCATAACTCTAACACTATCTCTATCCTAAAATCTAACCCTGACCCCAACCCTAATCCCCCTACCCCCTAATCCCCCCACATCCCCACCCCAAACCCTAATGCCCCAACCCCAACCCCATCCTCAACCCTCCCCCTAACCCTAATCCCATCCCAACCCCAGCCCTATCTCTTCTTCTCCCACATCCCACCCCCTAACCCTAACCCTAACCCCCCCCAACCCCATCCCCACCCTTAACCCTAATCCCCCCCATCCTCCCCTAACCCTAATACAACCCTGACCCTAATACAACCCTAACCCTAATACAACCCTAACCCTAATACAACCCTAACCCTAATACAACCTTAACCCTAATACAATCCTGACCCTAATATAACCCTGACCCTAACACAACCCTAACCCTAACACAACCCTAACCCTAACACAACCCTAACCCTAATACAACCCTAACCCTAATACAACCCTAACCCTAATACAACCCTGACCCTAACTCTAATACAACCCTAACCCTAATACAACCTTAACCCTAACACAACCCTAACCTTAACCCTAATACAACCCTAACCCTAATCCTAATCCAACCTTAACCCTAATACAACCCTAACTCTAACCCTGACCCCAACCCTTCCCCATCCCCCTGCCCCTAATCCCCCCCCATTGCCCCCCATCCCCCCA
>NW_028189056.1:68108-98798 GCF_054131305.1 Coturnix japonica | reverse complement strand
ACCCCATAACTGCACTGTATGCGCTCACTGCCCCATAAACCCCTCACCCCATAACCCCCCTGCCCCATAACCCCATCAATCACCCCATAACCCCATAACCCCATCAATCACCCCATAACCCCATCAATCACCCCATAACCCCCCTGCCCCATAACCCCATAACCCCATAACCCCATCAATCACCCCATAACCCCATCAATCACCCCATAACCCCCCTGCCCCATAACCCCATCAATCACCCCATAACTGCACTGTGTGCCCACAGCCCCATAACCCCGTAACCCCACAATAACCCCATAACTGCGCTGCATGAGACGGACACCCGCGGTGACCCAGGTAACCCCATAGCGCCCCATAACCCCATAGCACCCCATAACCCCAATACACCCCATAACCCCATAACGCCCCATAACCCCAATACACCCCATAACCCCCCCTGTGTGCCCCATAACCTCTTTGTGTGCCCCATAACCCCATAATGTTTCTTAACCCCCCCCCCAATGTGCCCCATAACCCCATAGCGCTCCCACCCAGCCCCATAGTGCCCCATAGCTCCCCATCCCAGTCTATGGGGCCACCCCATAATGCCCCATATCACCCCATATCACCCCATATCGCCCCATATGACCCCATAGCGCCTCATATCACCCCATATCACCCCACATCTCCCCTCCCCTGCTATGGGTCTGCCCCATAGCACCCCATAGCGCCCCATATCACCCCCTTATCGCCCCATATCGCCCCATATCTCCCCATATCGCCCAATAGCACCCCATATAACCCCATCCCAGTCTATGGGGCCACCCCATATCACCCCCTATCGCACCCTGTTGCCCCACATCTCCCCCCCAAGTCTATGGGGCCACCCTATATCGCCCCCTATTGCCCCCTATCTCGCCTATTGCCCCATATCGCCCCCTATTGCCCCCTGTTGCCCCATATCTCCCCCTACTGCCCCCTATTGTCCCCTATCTCCCTCTATTGCCCCCTATCTCCCCTATTGCCCCATATCGCCCCCTATTGCCCCCTATTACCCCCTATCTCCACCTATTGCCCCATATCGCCCCCTATTGCCCTTATTGCCCCATATCTCCCCCTATTGCCCCATATCTCCCCCTATTGCCCCCTATTGTCCCCTATCACCCCCTATCACCCCCTATCTCCCCCTATCTCCCCCTATCACCCCCTATTGCCCCCTATCGCCCCCTATTGCCCCTTATTGCCCCTTATTGCCCCCTATTGCCCCCTATCTCCCCCTATCGCCCCCTATTGCCCCCTATTGCCCCATATCTCCCCCTATCTCCCCATATTGCCTCCTATTGCCCCATATCTCCCCCTATCTCCCCTATTGCCCCCTATCTCCCCCTATTGCCCCCTATCACCCCCTATTGCCCCCTATCTCCCCTTATTGCCCCCTATCTCCCCCTATTGCCCCATATCTACCCCTATTGCCCCCTATCTCCCCCTATTGCCCCATATCTACCCCTATTGCCCCCTATCTCCCCCTATTGCCCCCTATCACCCCCTATTGCCCCCTATCTCCCCCTATTGCCCCCTATCTCCCCCTATCTCCCCCTATTGCCCCCTATCTCCCCCTATTGCCCCCTATCTCCCCCTATTGCCCCCTATTACCCCCTATCTCCACCTATTGCCCCCTATCTCCCCCTATCTCCCCCTATCTCCCCCTATTGCCCCCTATCTCCCCCTATTGCCCCCTATCTCCCCCTATTGCCCCCTATTGCCCCCTATCTCCCCCTATCTCCCCATATTGCCCCCTATCTCCCCCTATTGCCCCCTATCTCCCCCTATTGCCCCTATTGCCCCCTATCTCCCCCTACCTCCCCCTATTGCCCCCTATTGCCCCCTATCTCCCCTATTGCCCCATATCTCCCCCTATCACCCCCTATTGCCCCTTATCGCCCCCTATTGCCCCCTATCTCCCCCTATCTCCCCCTATTGCCCCCTATCTCCCCCTATTGCCCCATATCTCCCCCTATCTCCCCCTATTGCCCCCTATCTCCCCCTATTGCCCCATATCTCCCCCTATCTCCCCCTATTGCCCCCTATCTCCCCCTATTGCCCCATATCTCCCCCTATCTCCCCCTATTGCCCCCTATCTCCCCCTATTGCCCCCTATCTCCCCCTATCTCCCCCTATTGCCCCCTATTGCCCCATATCTCCCCCTATCTCCCCTATCTCCCCCTATTGCCCCCTATTGCCCCCTATCGCCCCCTATTGCCCCTTATTGCCCCATATCTACCCCTATTGTCCCCTATTGCCCCCTATTGCCCCCTATCTCCCCCTATCACCCCCTATTGCCCCCTATTGCCCCATATCTCCCCCTATCACCCCCTATTGCCCCCTATTGCCCCATATCTCCCCCTATCACCCCCTATTGCCCCCTATCTCCCCCTATCACCCCCTATTGCCCCTATCTCCCCCTATTGCCCCCTATTGCCCCTATCACCCCCTATTGCCCCCTATCTCCCCCCATCTCCCCCTATCTCCCCCTATTGCCCCATATCTCCCCCTATTGCCCCCTATCTCCCCCTATCTCCCCCCATGTCCCCCCAGGTTCCCCCCTGCAGTTCTATGTGGACTATGTGAACAGTGGTCACGTGACCGCGTACGGGCCCGGCCTGACCCACGGAACCGTCAATAAACCCGCGGAGTTCACAGTCAACACCAAGGACGCGGGAGAGGGTAATATATAGGGTTATATAGGGGATATATGGGGTTATATGGGGTTATATAGGGTTATATAGGGAATATATGGGGTTATATAGGGGATATATGGGGATATATGGGGTTATATGGGGTTATATAGGGGATATATGGGGTTATATAGGGGATATATGGGGTTATATGGGGTTATATAGGGGATATATGGGGATATATAGGGGATATATGGGGTTATATGGGGTTATATAGGGTTATATAGGGGATATATGGGGTTATATAGGGGATATATGGGGTTATATGGGGATATATGGGGTTATATAGGGGATATATGGGGTTATATAGGGGATATATGGGGTTATATAGGGGATATATAGGGTTATATAGGGATATATAGGGATATATGGGGTTATATAGGGGATATATAGGGTTATATGGGGTTATATAGGGGATATATGGGGTTATATAGGGGATATATAGGGTTATATGGGGTTATATAGGGGATATATGGGGTTATATAGGGGATATATGGGGATATATGGGGTTATATGGGGTTATATAGGGGATATATAGGGTTATATGGGGTTATATAGGGATATATGGGGTTATATAGGGGATATATAGGGTTATATGGGGTTATATAGGGGATTATATGGGGGATATATAGGGTTATATGGGGTTATATAGGGGATATATGGGGTTATATGGGGTCCTATAGGGGATATATGGGGTTATATAGGGGATATATGGGGTTATATAGGGTTATATAGGGGATATATGGGGTTATATAGGGGATATATGGGGTTATATGGGGTTATATAGGGGATATATGGGGTTATATAGGGGATTATATGGGGTTATATGGGGGATATATGGGGTTATATGGGGTTATATGGGGATATATGGGGTTATATAGGGGATATATGGGGTTATATAGGGGATATATGGGGTTATATGGGGTTATATAGGGGATATATGGGGTTATATGGGTTATATAGGGTTATATAGGGAATATATGGGGTTATATAGGGGATATATGGGGATATATGGGGTTATATGGGGTTATATAGGGGATATATGGGGTTATATAGGGGATATATGGGGTTATATGGGGTTATATAGGGGATATATGGGGATATATAGGGGATATATGGGGTTATATGGGGTTATATAGGGTTATATAGGGGATATATGGGGTTATATAGGGGATATATGGGGTTATATGGGGATATATGGGGTTATATAGGGGATATATGGGGTTATATAGGGGATATATGGGGTTATATAGGGGATATATAGGGTTATATAGGGGATATATAGGGATATATGGGGTTATATAGGGGTTTATAGGGTTATATGGGGTTATATAGGGGATATATGGGGTTATATAGGGGATATATAGGGTTATATGGGGTTATATAGGGGATATATGGGGTTATATAGGGGATATATGGGGATATATGGGGTTATATGGGGTTATATAGGGGATATATAGGGTTATATGGGGTTTATAGGGGATATATGGGGTTATATAGGGGATATATATGGGTTATATGGGGTTATATAGGGGATTATATGGGGGATATATAGGGTTATATGGGGTTATATAGGGGATATATGGGGTTATATGGGGTCCTATAGGGGATATATGGGGTTATATAGGGGATATATGGGGTTATATAGGGTTATATAGGGGATATATGGGGTTATATAGGGGATAATAGGGGTTATATGGGGTTATATAGGGGATATATGGGGTTATATAGGGGATTATATGGGGTTATATGGGGGATATATGGGGTTATATGGGGTTATATAGGGGATATATGGGGTTATATAGGGGATATGGGGTTATATAGGGGATATATGGGGTTATATGGGGTTATATAGGGGATATATGGGGTTATATGGGGTTATATAGGGGATATATGGGGTTATATAGGGGATATATGGGGATATATGGGGTTATATGGGGTCCTATAGGGGATATATGGGGTTATATAGGGGATATATGGGGTTTTATGGGGTTATATAGGGGATATATGGGGTTATATAGGGGATATATGGGGATATATGGGGATATATGGGGTTATATGGGGTCCTATTGGGGATATATGGGGTTATATGGGGATATATGGGGGATATATGGGGTTATATGGGGTTATATAGGGAATATATGGGGTTATATGGGGTTATATAGGGGATATATGGGGATATATGGGACCACCTTTATTCTAACCCCCATAGATCCTTATACATCCCATATATCCCATATATCCCCGTACAGGGGGTCTCTCTCTGGCCGTGGAGGGTCCCCATTGACTCCCATTGACTCCCATTGATCCCCATTGACTCCCATTGATTCCCATTGACTCCCATTGACTCCCATTGATTCCCATTGACTCCCATTGATTCCCATTGACTCCCATTGACTCCCATTGACTCCCATTGACTCCCATTGAGATCCCCATTGACTCCCCTTGGGCTCCCCATTGACCACCTTTATTCTAACCCCCATAGATCTCTATATATCCCATATATCCCCATACAGGGGGTCTCTCTCTGGCCGTGGATGGTCCCCATTGACTCCCATTGGGCTCCCCATTCACTCCCATTCACTCCCATTGACTCTCATTGGGCTCCCATTGACTCCCATTGACTCCCATTGATCTCACTCCCATTGACTCCCATTGACTCCCATTGATCCCACTCCCATTGACTCCCATTGATTCCAGTCCCATTGGATCCCATTGACTCCCATTGACTCCCATTGACTCCCATTGATTCCCATTGACTCCCATTGATTCCCATTGATTCCCATTGACTCCCATTGACTCCCATTGATTCCCATTGAGATCCCCATTGACTCCCCTTGGGCTCCCCATTGACGACCTTTATTCTAACCCCCATAGATCCTTATACATCCCATACATCCCATATATCCCTATATAGGGGGTCTCTCTCTGGCCGTGGAGGGTCCATCCAAAGCCGAGATCAGCTGCCGGGACCACCAGGACGGGACGTGCACCGTGTCCTACCTGCCCATATTGCCTGGGGACTACAGCATCGTGGTCAAGTACAACGACAAGCACATCGCGGGCAGCCCCTTCACTGCACGCATCACTGGTACATATAGGGATATAGGGGATTTATATGGGTTATATAGGGTTATATGGGGTATATAGGGGATATGGGGGGGATATGGGGGACTACAGCATCGTGGTCAAGTACAACGACAAGCACATCGCGGGCAGCCCCTTCACTGCACGCATCACTGGTACATATGGGATATAGGGGATTAATAGGGTCGTATAGGGTTATATGGGGGATATGGGGTTAGATGGGGTCTGAGATGGGGTTTAATGGGGGTTAATGGGGGTTAATGGGGTCTGAGATGGGGATATAGGGGGTTATGGGGGGATATAAGGGGATATAGGGGGGATATGGGGGGGTATAAGGGGATATGGGGGGGATATAAGGGGATATAGGGGGGTTATGGGGGGATATAAGGGGATATAGGGGGGATATAGGGGGTTTTTAGGGTTATATGGGGGTTTATAGGGATATAATGGGGGTTAATGGGGGGATATGGGGGACTACAGCATCGTGGTCAAGTACAACGACAAGCACATCGCGGGCAGCCCCTTCACTGCACGCATCACTGGTACATATAGGGATATATAGGGTTATATGGGAGATATGGGGTTATATGGGGGATATGGGGGGATATGGGGTTATATGGGGGTATATAGGGGGATATGGGGGACTACAGCATCGTGGTCAAGTACAACGACAAGCACATCGCCGGCAGCCCCTTCACTGCACGCATCACTGGTACATATAGGGATATATAGGGTTATATGGGAGATATGGGGTTATATGGGGGGATATGGGGTTATATGGGGGTATATAGGGGGCTTAATGGGGGTTAATGGGGTCTGAGATGGGGATATAGGGGGTTATGGGGGGATATAGGGGGGATATGGGGGGATATAAGGGGATATAGGGGGGATATGGGGGGATATGGGGGTATATAGGGGGGATATAGGGGGATATAGGGGGGATATAGGGGGTTTATGGGGTTATATGGGGGTTAATGGGGATATAGGGGGGATATGGGGGACTATGGCATCATGGTCAAGTACAACGACAAGCACATCGCCGGCAGCCCCTTCACTGCACGCATCACTGGTACCTATAGGGATATATAGGGTTATATGGGAGATATGGGGTTATATGGGGGGATATGGAGTTATATAGGGGGATATAGGGGGGATATGGGGGGGTGTAAGGGGATATAGGGGGGATATGGGGGGGATATAGGGGGATATAAGGGGATATAGGGGGGATATAGGGGGTTTATAGGGTTATATGGGGGTTTATAGGGATATAATGGGGGTTAATGGGGGGATATGGGGGACTACAGCATCGTGGTCAAGTACAACGACAAGCACATCGCGGGCAGCCCCTTCACTGCACGCATCACTGGTACATATAGGGATATATAGGGTTATATGGGAGATATGGGGTTATATGGGGGGATATGGGGTTATATGGGGGTATATAGGGGGCTTAATGGGGGTTAATGGGGTCTGAGATGGGGATATAGGGGGTTATGGGGGATATAGGGGGGATATGGGGGGATATAAGGGGATATAGGGGGGATATGGGGGGATATGGGGGTATATAGGGGGGATATAGGGGGATATAGGGGGGATATAGGGGGTTTATGGGGTTATATGGGGGTTAATGGGGATATAGGGGGGATATGGGGGACTATGGCATCATGGTCAAGTACAACGACAAGCACATCGCCGGCAGCCCCTTCACTGCACGCATCACTGGTACATATAGGGATATATAGGGTTATATGGGAGATATGGGGTTATATGGGGGGATATGGGGTTATATGGGGGTATATAGGGGGCTTAATGGGGGTTAATGGGGTCTGAGATGGGGATATAGGGGGTTATGGGGGGATATAGGGGGGATATGGGGGGATATAGGGGGGATATGGGGGGATATGGGGGTATATAGGGGGGATATAGGGGGATATATGGGGGATATAGGGGGTTTATGGGGTTATATGGGGGTTAATGGGGATATAGGGGGGATATGGGGGACTATGGCATCATGGTCAAGTACAACGACAAGCACATCGCCGGCAGCCCCTTCACTGCACGCATCACTGGTACCTATAGGGATATATAGGGTTATATGGGAGATATGGGGTTATATGGGGGGATATGGAGTTATATAGGGGGATATAGGGGGGATATGGGGGGGTGTAAGGGGATATAGGGGGGATATGGGGGGGATATAGGGGGATATAAGGGGATATAGGGGGGATATAGGGGGTTTATAGGGTTATATGGGGGTTTATAGGGATATAATGGGGGTTAATGGGGGGATATGGGGGACTACAGCATCGTGGTCAAGTACAACGACAAGCACATCGCCGGCAGCCCCTTCACTGCACGCATCACTGGTACATATAGGGATATATAGGGTTATATGGGAGATATGGGGTTATATGGGGGGATATGGGGTTATATGGGGGTATATAGGGGGCTTAATGGGGGTTAATGGGGTCTGAGATGGGGATATAGGGGGTTATGGGGGGATATAGGGGGGATATGGGGGGATATAAGGGGATATAGGGGGGATATGGGGGGATATGGGGGTATATAGGGGGGATATAGGGGGATATAGGGGGGATATAGGGGGTTTATGGGGTTATATGGGGGTTAATGGGGATATAGGGGGGATATGGGGGACTATGGCATCATGGTCAAGTACAACGACAAGCACATCGCCGGCAGCCCCTTCACTGCACGCATCACTGGTACCTATAGGGATATATAGGGTTATATGGGAGATATGGGGTTATATGGGGGGATATGGAGTTATATAGGGGGATATAGGGGGGATATGGGGGGGTGTAAGGGGATATAGGGGGGATATGGGGGGGATATAGGGGGATATAAGGGGATATAGGGGGGATATAGGGGGTTTATAGGGTTATATGGGGGTTTATAGGGATATAATGGGGGTTAATGGGGGGATATGGGGGACTACAGCATCGTGGTCAAGTACAACGACAAGCACATCGCCGGCAGCCCCTTCACTGCACGCATCACTGGTACATATAGGGATATATAGGGTTATATGGGAGATATGGGGTTATATGGGGGTATATAGGGGGCTTAATGGGGGTTAATGGGGTCTGAGATGGGGATATAGGGGGTTATGGGGGGATATAGGGGGGATATGGGGGGATATAAGGGGATATAGGGGGGATATGGGGGTATATAGGGGGGATATAGGGGGGATATAGGGGGTTTATAGGGTTATATGGGGGTTAATGGGGGGATATGGGGGACTATGGCATCATGGTCAAGTACAACGACAAGCACATCGCCGGCAGCCCCTTCACTGCACGCATCACTGGTACCTATAGGGATATATAGGGTTATATGGGAGATATGGGGTTATATGGGGGGATATGGAGTTATATAGGGGGATATAGGGGGGATATGGGGGGGTGTAAGGGGATATAGGGGGGATATGGGGGGGATATAGGGGGATATAAGGGGATATAGGGGGGATATAGGGGGTTTATAGGGTTATATGGGGGTTTATAGGGATATAATGGGGGTTAATGGGGGGATATGGGGACTACAGCATCGTGGTCAAGTACAACGACAAGCACATCGCGAGCAGCCCCTTCACTGCACGCATCACTGGTACCTATAGGGATATATAGGGTTATATGGGAGATATGGGGTTATATGGGGGATATGGGGTTATATGGGGGTATATAGGGGGGATATGGGGGACTACAGCATCGTGGTCAAGTACAACGACAAGCACATCGCGGGCAGCCCCTTCACTGCACGCATCACTGGTACATATGGGATATAGGGGATTAATAGGGTCGTATAGGGTTATATGGGGGATATGGGGTTATATGGGGTCTGAGATGGGGTTTAATGGGGGTTAATGGGGGTTAATGGGGTCTGAGATGGGGATATAGGGGGTTATGGGGGGATATAAGGGGATATAGGGGGGATATGGGGGGTTAAAGGGGTCTGAGATGGGGATATGGGGGGTTTAATGAGTATTAATGGGGGTTAATGGGGTCTGAGATGGGGATATAGGGGGGATATGGTGGATATAGAGGGGATATGGGGTGATATGGGGGGGTTATATGGGGTTTGG
The DNA here is from genome assembly GCF_054131305.1 of Coturnix japonica. Lineage (NCBI taxonomy): Eukaryota > Metazoa > Chordata > Aves > Galliformes > Phasianidae > Coturnix > Coturnix japonica. The sequence goes on along the minus strand of NW_028189056.1, from coordinate 88,898 downwards.
GGGGGTTATATGGGGTTTTAATGGGGGTTAATGGGGTTTTGGGGGGGATATATAGGGGGCATAAGAGGATATAGTGGGGTTATGGGGGGTTTAATGGGCTTTAGGAGGGGATATAGGGGGATATAGGGGGATTAATGGGGGTTAATGGGGTTAATGGGGTCTGAGATGGGGATATAGGGGGTTTAATGGGGGTTAATGGGGGTTAATGGGGTTAATGGGGATATGGGGGGATACGGGGCCCTTCTATAGGCGCTCCCTGATTGGCTGTGGGCTCTTTAGGTGACGACAGCCTCCGCCAATCACACCTGAAGGTCGGAGCCTCAGCCGACATCCCATTGGACATCGGCGAGAGCGACCTCAGCCAATTGGCTGCCAGCGTCACCTCCCCTTCCGGCCGGAAGGAGCCGTGCCAGCTCAAACGGCTGCGGGACGGCCATGTTGGTAAGGGGGGAGGGGGCACTTCCGGTTATGGGCACTTCCGGGAGGGGGCACTTCCGGGTGGGCACTTCCGGGGGGAGGAGGATTTCCGGGGAGGAGGGGGGCACTTCCGGGGGGGGAGGGGCACTTCAATGGGGTCTCTATAGGACGCTATGGGGACTCTATGGGGCTCAATAGGGCTCTATGGGACTCTATGGGATTCAATGGATCTCAATGGGTCTCAATGGGACTCTATGGGGCTCAATGGGACTCAGTGGGTTCCCAGTGGTTCTCAATGGGACTCATATGGAATCAATAGAACTCAATGGGTCTCAATGGGACTCAATGGGACTCAATGGGAATCAATAGAACTCAATGGGTCTCAATGGTTCTCAATGGGACTCAATGGGACCCAATGGGTTCCCAGTGGTTTCCCAATGGGAATCAATGGGGCTCTATGGGGTCTCTATGGGTGTCAATGATTATCAGTGGGTTCTCAATGGGGTCTCAATGGAACTCAGTGGTTCTCAATGGGGTCTCCATGGGTTCTTAATGGGACTCAGTGGGACCCAATGGTTCTCAATGGTTCTCAGTGGGATTCAATGGTTCTCAATGGGCCTCAATGGAATTCAATGGGGTCTCAATGGGATTCAATGGTTCTCAATGGGACTCAATGGAATTCAATGGGGTCTCAATGGGATTCAATGGTTCTCAATGGGACTCAATGGGGTCTCACTGGTTCTCAATGATTATCAATGGGTTCTCAATGGAACTTAATGGCTCTCAACAGTTCTCAATGGGGTCTCCATGGGTTCTTAATGGGACTCAATGGGAATCAGTGGGTTCTCAATGGGACTCAGTGGGATTCAATGGGGTCTCAGTGGTTCTCAGTGGGACTTAATGGTTCTCAATGGGGTCTCAATGGTGTTCAGTGGGGTCTACATTGGTTCTCAGTGGGGCTCAATGGTTCTCAATGGGGTCTCCATGGGACTCAATGGGACTCCATGGGGTTTCAATGGTTCTCAATGGGACTCCATGGGACTCCATGGGGTCTCAATGGTTCTCAATGGGGTCTCCATGGGACTCAATGGTTCTCAATGGGATTCAATGGGTTTTCAATGGGACCCATTGGGACTCTATGGGTTCTCAATGGGTCCTCACTGGTTTTTACCCCCCCCCCCCCCCTTTATAGGGATCTCGTTTGTCCCCCAGGAGGTGGGGGAGCACCTCAATGGGGTCTCCATGGGGTCTCCATGGTTCTCAATAGGTTATAATGAGTTCTCAATGGGACTCTATGGGGTCTCTATGGGTTCTCAGTGGTTCTCAATGGAGTCTCCATGGGACTCAGTGGCTTTCTATGGGGTCTTAATGGGACTCAATGGGATTGAATGGGGTCTCAGTGGTTCTCAATGGGACTCAATAGGGTCTCAGTGGTTCTCAGTGGGACTTAATGGTTCTCAATGGGGTCTCAATGGTGTTCAGTGGGGTCTACATTGGTTCTCAGTGGGGCTCAATGGTTCTCAGTGGGGTCTCCATGGGACTCAATGGGATTCAATGGGTTTTCAATGGGACCCATTGGGACTCTATGGGTTCTCAATGGGTCCTCACTGGTTTTTACCCCCCCCCCCCTTTTAGGGATCTCGTTTGTCCCCCAGGAGGTGGGGGAGCACCTGGTTCACATCTCCCGTGGGGGGCAGCCGCTGCCCCGCAGCCCCATAGCCGTCACCATCAGCCAGGCCGAGCTGGGGGACGCCAGCAGGGTCCGGGTTGGGGGGCCGGGGCTGCACGAGGGGAGGACGTTCACCCCCACACACTTCACCATCGACACCAGGGATGCAGGTAATGGGGGGAGTAGGGGGGTAGATGGGACCCTCAATGGGGCTGGGGGGGGTTAAAGGGGGTTAATGGGACCCCAAATGGGCTTTAAGGGGGGTTAATGGGACCCCCAATGGGGTTATAGGGACCCTCAATGGGGCTGGGGGGGGTTAAAGGGGGTTAATGGGACCCCAAATGGGCTTTAAGGGGGGCTAATGGGACCCCCAATGGGGTTATAGGGACCCTCAATGGGGCTGGGGGGGTTAAAGGGGGTTAATGGGACCCGAAATGGGCTTTAAGGGGGGTTAATGGGACCCCCAGTGGGCTTATAGGGACCCTCAATGGGGATGGGGGGGGTTAATGGGACATCCAATGGGGCTGGGGGGGGTTAAAGGGGGTTAATGGGACCCCCAATGGGCTTTAAGGGGGGTTAATGGGACCCCCAATGGGGTTATAGGGACCCTCAATGGGGCTGGGGGGGGTTAAAGGGGGTTAATGGGACCCCCAGTGGGGTTAATGGGACCCCCAATGGGCTTTAAGGGGGGTTAATGGGACCCCCAATGGGGTTATAGGGACCCTCAATGGGGCTGGGGGGGGGTTAAAGGGGGTTAATGGGACCCCCAGTGGGGTTAATGGGACCCCCAATGGGGTTATAGGGACCCTCAATGGGCATGGGGGGGGGTTAGAGGGACCCCCAATGGGGCTGGGGGGGGTTAATGGGGTCCTCTCTTCCTTTATACCCCCCCCCATCCCACTAATTAACCCCCTCATTAATTAACTCCCCCCATGTTAATTAACCCCCCCCTGCCCCATAGGTTATGGGGGGCTGAGCCTGTCCATTGAGGGGCCCAGCAAAGTGGACATCAGCACCGAGGAGCTGCCGGATGGGACCTGCAGGGTGGGCTACTGCCCCACTGAGCCTGGAAACTACATCATAGCTGTGCAATTCGGGGACCAGCACGTGCCTGGTACTGGTTATACTGGGATATAATGGGGTTTATATGGGGTTATAGGAGGTTATAGTGGGTTATAATGGGTTATAATGGGGTATAATGTGGGTCTGGGGGCTGTACTGCCCCACTGAGCCTGGAAACTACATCATTGCTGTGCAATTCGGGGACCAGCACGTGCCTGGTACTGGTTATACTGGGATATAATGGGATATAATGGGATATAATGGGGTTATAGGGGGTTATAATGGGGTATAATGGGGTATAATGGGGTATAATGTGGGTCTGGGGGCTGTACTGCCCCACTGAGCCTGGAAACTACATCATTGCTGTGCAATTCGGGGACCAGCATGTGCCTGGTACTGGTTATACTGGGATATAATGGGATATACTGGGGTATAATGGGGTTATAGGGGGTTATAATGGGGTTATAGTGGGTTATAATGGGGTATAATGGGGTATAATGTGGGTCTGGGGGCTGTACTGCCCCACAGAGCCTGGAAACTACATCATAGCTGTGCAATTCGGGGACCAGCATGTGCCTGGTACTGGTTATACTGGGTTATACTGGGATATACTGGGATATAATGGGGTTATAATGGGGTATAATGGGGTTATAATGGGTTATAATGGGGTATAATGGGGCATAATGTGGGTCTGGGGGCTGTACTGCCCCACAGAGCCTGGAAACTACATCATAGCTGTGCAATTCGGGGACCAGCACGTGCCTGGTACTGGTTATACTGGGATATACTGGGATATAATGGGGTTTATATGGGGTTATAGGGGGTTATAATGGGGTTATAGGGGGTTATAATGGGGTTATAGGGGGTTATAATGGGGTATAATGGGGTATAATGTGGGTCTGGGGGCTGTACTGCCCCACTGAGCCTGGAAACTACATCATTGCTGTGCAATTCGGGGACCAGCACGTGCCTGGTACTGGTTATACTGGGATATACTGGGATATAATGGGGTATAATGGGGTTTATATGGGGTTATAGGGGGTTATAATGGGGTATAATGGAGTATAATGGGGGTCTGGGGGCTGTACTGGTTCTAACTGGTCCATACTGGTTGGAACTGCTCTGTACTGGTCTATATTGTCCCGTACTGGTCTATACTGGTCCATACTCATCTATACTGGTCCATACTGGTTGTAACTGGTCTATACCAGTTCTGACTTTGTACTGGTCCATGCTGGTCAGTACTGCTCCATACTGGTCTATACTGATCCCTACCAGTTCTAACTGGCCCATAGTGCTCCATACTGCTCTATACTGCTCTATACTGGTCCATACTGGTCCATACCTGTTCTAACTGGTCCATACTGGTCCATACTGGTCCATACCAGTTCTAACTGGTCAGTACTGGTCCATACTGCTCCATACTGGTCAGTGCTGCTCTATACTGCTCCATACTGGTCCATACCTGTTCTAACTGGTCCATACTGCTCCATACTGCTCTATACTGCTCTATACTGGTCCATACTGGTCCATACTTGTTCTAACTGGTCTATACTGGTCCATACTGGTCTATACTGGTCTATACTGGTCCGTACTGGTCCTAACTGGTTTCCCCCCCCCAGGGAGCCCGTTCTCGGTGAAGGTGACGGGTGAGGGCCGGGTGAAGGAGAGCATCACGCGGCGCCGCAGGGCCCCCCCCGAGGCTCATGTGGGGACGGCGTGCGACCTCAGCCTCAAAATGCCAGGTAGGGGGGCTATGGGGGGTCCTATGGGTCCTATGGGGGTCTGGGGGGGTCCTATGGGGGGACAGGGGGGCCTATGGGGGGTCTATGGGGGGGTCCTATGGGTCCTGTGGGGGTCTGGGGGGGTCCTATGGGGGGACAGGGGGTCTATGGGGGGTCCTATGGGTCCTATGGGGGTCTGGGGGGGTCCTATGGGGGGACAGGGGGGCTATGGGGGGTCCTATGGGTCCTATGGGGGTCTGGGGGGGTCCTATGGGGGGACAGGGGGGCTATGGGGGGTCCTATGGGTCCTATGGGGGTCTGGGGGGGTCCTATGGGTCCTATGGGGGGTCTGGGGGGGGTCTTGGGGGTCCTGTGGGGGGTCTGGAGGGGTCCTATGGGTCCTATGGGGGTCTGGGGGGGGTCTTGGGGGTCCTATGGGGGGTCTTGGGGGTCTATGGGGGTCTGGGGGGGGTCTTGGGGGTCCTATGGAGGGACTGGGGGGTCCTATGGGGGTCTGGGGGGGGTCTTGGGGGTCCTATGGAGGGTCTTGGGGGTCCTATGGGGGTCTGGGGGGGGTCTTGAAGATCCTATGGGGGGGTTAAGTGGGGCTGGGGGGTCCTATGGGGGGTCCTATGGGTCCTATGGGGGTCTGGAGGGGTCCTATGGGGGGACAGGGGGGGTCTGGGGGGGCCATGGGGGGAGCTGGGGGGCATTGGGGGGGTCCGGGGGGTCCCAAAATGGACCTAAATTGGGGCTGGGGGGTTCTGGGGGGGTCTTGGGGGGGTAAAGTGGGGTGGGGGGGGGTCCTATGGGGGGTCTTGGGGGTCCTATTGGGGGTCTTGGGGGTCCTATGGGGGGACAGGTGGGTCCTATGAGGGTCCCAGCCCCATTTTGGGGGTCCTAAAATGGACCTGAATGGGGTCTGGGGGTAACCAGGGTCCCAATGGGTTCCTATGGGGTCAGTCCTATGGGTCCTTATAATGTCGTAACCCCATACAGACCCCAGCTCCCACGAGGTGACAGCCCACGTGACGGCCCCGTCGGGTTCCTCTATGGCCGCCCAGGTCCTGGAAGGGGAAAGCGGCTCCTACAGCATCCGCTTCGTCCCCGAAGAGAGCGGGGTCCATTCGGTCAGCGTCAAGGACCGGGGGCAGCACGTCCCGGGCAGCCCCTTCCAGTTCACTGTGGGACCCCTCGGAGAGGGGGGGGCTCATAAAGTCAGAGCTGGGGGGCCCGGATTGGAAAGGGCTGAGACTGGAGTGCCTGGTGAGTGATAATGGGGGGCTATGGGGGGGCTATAGGGGGTTATAGGGGGGCTATGAGGGGTTATAGGGGGGCTATGGGGGGTTATAGGGGGTTATAGGGGAGCTATGGGGGGTTATAGGGGTGTTATAGGGGGTCTATGGGGTGTTATAGGAGGTTATAGGGGGGTTATAGGGGGGCTATGGGGGGTTATAGGGGGTTAGAGTGGGTCTATGGGGCATAATAGGGGCTTATAGGGGGTCTATGGGGCATAATAGGGGGTTATAGGGGGGCTATGGGGGTTTAGAGGGGGGCTATGGGGCAGAATGGGGGATTATAGGGGGGTTATGGGGGGTTAGAGGGGGTCTATGGGGCAAAATGAGGGGTTATGGGTCGTCTATGGGGCATAATGGGGGATTATAGGGGGGCTATGGGGGGTTAGAGGAGGTCTATGGGGCAGAATGGGGGGTTATAGGGGGTTATAGGGGGGCTATGGGGGGTTATAGGGGGGCTATGGGGGCAGCACGTCCCGGGCAGCCCCTTCCAGTTCACTGTGGGACCCCTCGGAGAGGGGGGGGCTCATAAAGTCAGAGCTGGGGGGCCCGGATTGGAAAGGGCTGAGACTGGAGTGCCTGGTGAGTGATAATGGGGGGTTATAGGGGGTCTATGGGGGGTTATAGGGGGTCTATGAGGGGTTATATGGGGTCTATGGGGTGTTATAGGGGGTTATAGGGGGGCTATGGGGCAGAATGGGGGATTATAGGGGGGTCTATGGGGTGTTATAGGGGGTTATAGGGGGGTTATAGGGGGTTATAGGGGGGCTATGGGGGGTTATAGGGGGTCTATGGGGTGTTATAGGGGGGCTATGGGGGTTATAGGGGGGCTATGGGGGGTTAGAGGGGGTCTATGGGGCAGAATGGGGGATTATAGGGGGGTTATAGGGGGTCTATGGGGTGTTATAGGGGGTTATAGGGGGGCTATGGGGGGTTATAGGGGGGCTATGGGGGCAGCACGTCCCGGGCAGCCCCTTCCAGTTCACTGTGGGACCCCTCGGAGATGGGGGGGCTCATAAAGTCAGAGCTGGGGGGCCCGGATTGGAAAGGGCTGAGACTGGAGTGCCTGGTGAGTGATAATAGGGGGCTATGGGGCAGTTATGGGGGTCTATGGGGCAGAATGGGGGGTTATAGGGGGGTTATGGGGTGTTATAGGGGGTTATAGGGGGGTTATAGGGGGTTATAGGGGGGCTATGGGGGGTTAGAGGGGGTCTATGGGGCAGAATGGGGGATTATAGGGGGGTTATGGGGGGTTATAGGGAGTCTATGGGGCATAATGAGGGGATTATAGGGGGGTCTATGGGGCATAATGGGGAGTTATAGGGGGGCTATGGGGGGTTAGAGGGGGGCTATGGGGCAGAATGGGGGATTATAGGGGGGTTATGGGGGGTTATAGGGAGTCTATGGGGCATAATGAGGGGATTATAGGGGGGTCTATGGGGCATAATGGGGAGTTATAGGGGGGCTATGGGGGGTTAGAGGGGGGCTATGGGGCAGAATGGGGGATTATAGGGGGGTTATGGGGGGTTATAGGGAGTCTATGGGGCATAATGAGGGGTTATGGGGGGTCTATGGGGCATAATAGGGGGTTATAGGGGGGCTATGGGGGGTTAGAGGGGGTCTATGGGGGGAATGGGGGGTTATAGGGGGGTTATGGGGGGTTAGAGGGAGTCTATGGGGCATGATGAGGGGTTATGGGGGGTCTATGGGGCATAATAGGGGGTTATAGGGGGGCTATGAGGGGTTATAGGGGGTCTATGGGGCATAATGGGGGGTTATAGGTGGTCTGTGGGGCATAATGGGGGGTTATAGGGGGGTCTATGGGTCTGACCCCCATGTTTCTGCCCCATAGCGGAGTTCAGCATCTGGACGCGCGAGGCCGGGGCCGGGGGTCTGTCCATCTCGGTGGAGGGTCCCAGCAAAGCCGAGATCGCGTTCGAGGACCGGAAAGATGGATCCTGTGGGGTCTCATACGTCGTGCAGGAACCCGGTATGGGGATATGGGGCAGGATATGGGGCAGATATGGGGCAGGATATGGGGCAGGATATGGGGCAGGGATGGGGGGGGGTATGGGGAGATATGGGGCAGGGATGGGGGGGATATGGGGCAGGATATGGGGCAGGGATGGGTGGGGATATGGGGCAGGATATGGGGCAGGGATGGGTGGGGATATGGGGCAGATATGGGGCAGGATATGGGGCAGGGATGGGGGGGGGGGGTATGGGGTCTCCAATGCTGGCCCTATAAGCTTAAATGACCCCATAACATGGGGTATGGGGACCCCAATGCTGGCCCTATAAGCTTAAATGACCCCATAACATGGGGTATGGGGACCCCAATGCTGGCCCTATAAGCTCAGCCCCATAAACTCAGATGGCCCGATAACATGGGCTGGCCCCATAAGCTCAGCCTGGTATGGGGCTGGGGGGGGATATGGGGAGATATGGGGACCCCGATACTGACCCTATAAGCTCAGATGGCCCCATAACATGGGCTGGCCCCATAAGCTCAGCTGACCCCCCTAACCTCAGCCCGGTATGGGGCAGGGATATGGGGGGATATGGGGACCCCAATGCTGGCCCCATAAGCTCAGTCCCATAAGCTCAGATGGCCCCATAACATGGGCTGGCCCCATAAGTTCAATGAGGAGCACATCCCCATTAATCCCCATTGAAACCCATTGATCCCCATTGACTGCCATTGACACCCATTGATCCCCATTGACTGCCATTGACTCCCATTGACCCCCATTGACCCCCATTGATCCCCATTGACTCCCATTGACCTCTATTGACCTCTATTGATCCCCATTGACTCCCATTGATCCCCATTGATCCCCATTGACTTCTATTGATCCCCATTGACCGCAATTGATCCCCATTGACTTCCATTGACACCCACTGACCCCTATTGACCCCCATTGACCCCAATGGATCTACATTGACCTCTATTGATCCCCATTGATCCCCATTGACTGCCATTGACACCCATTGATCCCCATTGACTGCCATTGACTCCCATTGACTCCCATTGACTCCCATTGACCTCTATTGATCCCCATTGACTCCCATTGACCTCTATTGATCCCCATTGATCCCCATTGACTGCCATTGATCCCCACTGACCGTCATTGACCCCAATGGATCTTATCTCCCATTGATCCCCATTGCTCCACTGCTTAATGAGTCAATTAACGAGGTGCTCGTTACCCCGCAGGTGATTACGAGGTGGCGGTGAAGTTCAATGACGAGCACATCCCCATTGACCCCCATTGACCCCCATTGATCCCCATTGACTCCCATTGACTCCCATTGACTCCCATTGACCTCTATTGATCCCCATTGATCCCCATTGATCCCCATTGATCCCCATTGACTCCCATTGACTCCCATTGACCTCTATTGATCCCCATTGATCCCCATTGATCCCCATTGACTCCCATTGACCTCTATTGATCCCCATTGATCCCCATTGACTGCCATTGACACCCATTGATCCCCATTGACTGCCACTGACTCCCATTGACCTCTATTGATCCCCATTGATCCCCATTGACCCCTATTGATCCCCATTGACTTCCATTGACCGCAATTGATCCCCATTGACCTCCATTGACACCCACTGACCCCTATTGACCCCCATTGACCCCAATGGATCTTATCCCCCATTGACACCCATTGATCCACTGCTTAATGAGTCAATTAACGAGGTGCTCGTTACCCCGCAGGTGATTACGAGGTGGCGGTGAAGTTCAATGACGAGCACATCCCCGACAGCCCCTTTGTGGTTCCCGCTGCCCCCAACAGCGACGCCGCGCGACGTCTCACTGTTTCTAGCCTTCAGGTGAGGCTCCGGGAGAGGGGCGCGCACAGGCCCTACACATGGCCATATAGGGGGCAGTAGGGGGCTCTATGGGGATCTATGGGGATCTATGGGGCTCTATGGGGATCTGTGGGGCTCTGGAGGCCATATAGGGGGCTATAGGGGGCTCTATGGGGATCTATGGGGCTCTGGAGGCCATATAGGGGGCAATAGGGGGCTCTATGGGGCTCTATGGGGATCTATGGGGCTCTGGAGGCCATATAGGGGGCTCTATGGGGTTCTATGGGGATCTATGGGGCTCTGGAGGACATATAGGGGGCAATAGGGGGCTCTATGGGGCTCTGGATGACATATAGGGCTCTATGGGGCTCTGGAGGGCATATAGGATATCTGTGGGGTTCTGGAGGGCATAGAGAGGACCTATGAGGCTCTATGGAGTTCTAGAGGACATATATGGGGCTCTTTAGGGCATATATGGGGCTCTGTGGGGATCTAGAGGGTATTTAGGAGGCCTATGGGTCTCTATGGGGATCTAGAGGGTATTTAGGGGGCCTATGGGTCTCTATGGGGCTCTAGAGGGTATTTAGGGGGCCTATGGGTCTCCATGGGGCTCTAGAGGGTATTTAGGGGGCCTGTGGAGATCTATGGGGCTCTATGGGGTATTTAGGGGGCTCTATGGGGCACTTAGGGGACTCTATGGGGCTCTGGAGGACACTTAGGGGGCTGAAGTGGGCTCTACAGGGCACTTAGGGGGCTTCAATGGGGCCTATAGTGCTCTATAGGGGCTTTATCGGGGTCTATGGGGTCTGTAGGGCTCTATAGGGTCTGTAGTGCTTTATTGGGGTCTATGGGGTCTATAGGGCTCAGTGGGGTCTATAGATCTCTAGGGCAGCCATATAGGGCCATTTAGGGGTCTATAGGGCTCTATAGGGTCTGTAGGGCTTTATTGGGGTCTATGGGGTCTATAGGGCTCAGTGGGGTCTATAGATCTCTAGGGCAGCCATATAGGGCCATTTAGGGGGCAGTGCCCCCCCCGTGCGCCCCCCCCTCTCTCGGGGTCTCTGATAAAGGCTATTAACAGCCCCCCCCCCCCCCCAGCCCCATATATGTAATGTGGGGCCGGGTTATGGGGTGCAATGGGGGGGTTAAAGGAGCAGAACGGCCCCATAGAAGCCCCCCCCCCCCCCAGCCCCATAACCCCCATAGATGGGGGTCAAGGGGGGGGGGTGTTTGGGACCCCCCGTTCTGCCCCATTAACCCCACCCTATAAGCCCCCCCCCATAAGGTAAGTGGGGAGATGGATGGGAATGGGGGGGGTGGGGGAAGAAACCCCATAACTTGTGGGGCGGGATGACCCCAACCCCCACCCCACCCCCCATATAATATGGGGAGGGTTGGGGGGGGTTGGGGTATGGACCCCCCCCCAAATGGGGTCATCTATGGGGTGGGTTATGGGTGGGGGGGTTATGGGACTGGGGGGGGGGGCTATGGGGTTTGGACCCCCCCCCCAAATGGGGTCATCTATGGGGTGGATTATGGGGTGGGGGGTGGGGTTATGGGGTTTGGGACCCCCCCTATGTGGGGGTTATGGGGCTGGGGGGGGCGGTTATGGGGTGGGTTATGGGGTGGGGGGGGTTATGGGGTTTGGACCCTCCCCAAATGGGGGTCTAGGTCCCCTATGGGGTGGGTATGGGGTGTGGGGGGTTATGGGGTGGGGTGGGTTATGGGGCAGAGACCCCTATGGTGATATTATGGGGTCCTGCCCCCCCCCCCCCCCTTGGGACTATTATGGGATGTCAACCCCCCCCCACCCCAAGGACTATTATGGGATGTCACTTCCCCTCCCCCTTTGGGACTCTTATGTTGTGCCCCCCCGCCCTCCAGCCCCATAGATCAACCCCCAGCCCCATAGATGACCCCCCCCCAAGGACTATTATGGGATGTCTCCCCTGCCCCCCGGGACTATTATAGTCTGTGTCCCCCCCCCCAGGACTATTATGGTCTGTCATCCCTCCCACCCCATAGATCCACCCCTTCCCCCCCGGGACTATTATGGTCTGTCCCCCCCCCCCAGAACTATTATGGTCTGTCCCCCCCCCCCAGGACTATTATGGTCTGTCCCCCCCCCACCCCATAGATCCACCCCCTCCCCCCCCAGGACTATTATGGTCTGTCCCCCCCCCCCCCCCCCAGGACTATTATGGTCTGTCCCTCCCCCCCCAAACCCCATAGATCACCCCCCCAGCCCCATATATGACCCCCCCCCAGGACTATTATGGTCTGTCCCCCCCCCCCCCCCAGGACTATTATGGGATGTCTCCCCCCACAGGACTATTATGGTCTGTCCCCCCCCCCCGTTGGGGTCTCTTATTGTCCCCCCCCCCCCATAGGAGTCCGGTCTGAAGGTTCACCAACCCGCCTCGTTCGCCGTCAGCCTCAATGGGGCCAAAGGGGCTTTGGATGCCAAAGTTCACAGCCCGTCTGGGGCCATCGAGGAGTGTCATATATCTGAGGTTACCGAAGGTCAGACCCACATCCTGCCCCACATCCTGCCCCATAGATCCATCATCAGACCCATAGAACCCCATAGAGCCCCATAGGACCCCATAGAACCCCATAGAACCCCATTATAATATATACCCTTATTTAACCCCATATACCTCCATATAACACCCCCTATAACCCCATATAACCCCATTATAACCCCATATAACCTTATATACCCTTATATAACCCCATATACCTCCATATAACACCCCCTATAACCCCATATAACCCCATTATACACCCATATAACCCCTAGTATAACCCCATAACCCCCCCTTAAAGCTTATATAACCCCATAACCCCCCCATATAACCCCATTAGAACCCCATAGGACACCATAGGACACCATAGAACCCCCTATACCCCCCCTATAACCCCCGATAACCCCATATACCCCCATTATAACCCCATATACCCCCATATAACCCCATTATACCCCCATATGCTCCCATTATAACCCCATATACCCCCATTATACCCCCATATACCCCCCTATAACCCCATATACCCCCATATACCCCCATTATAACCCCATATACCCCCATTATACCCCCATATAACCCTATAGCCCCCTATCTCTGCCCCACAGACAAGTACGCGGTGCGTTTCATCCCGCGTCAGAACCCCATAGAACCCCATATACCCCCCTATAACCCCATTATAACCCCATTATACCCCCATATACCCCCATTATAACCCCATATAACCCCATTATAACCCCATATAACCCCATATAACCCCATTATAACCCCATATACCCCCATTATAACCCCATATACCCCCCTATTACCCCCTATCTCTGCCCCATAGATAAATACGCGGTGCGTTTCATCCCGCGTGAGAACCCCATACAACCCCATATACCCCCCTATAACCCCATATAAACCCTATATAACCCCATATACCCCCATTATAATCCCATATACCCCCATTATAACCCCATATAGCCCCATTATACCCCCATATGCCCCCATATACCCCCATTATAACCCCATATCCCCCCATATACCCCCATTATAACCCCATATAGCCCCATATAGCCCCATTATACCCCCATAGAACCCCATTATAACCCCATATAACCCCATATACCCCCCTATTACCCCCTATCTCTGCCCCATAGACAAGTACGCGGTGCGTTTCATCCCGCGTGAGAACCCCATACAACCCCATATACCCCCCTGTAACCCCATATAAACCCATTATAACCCCATATACCCCCATAGAACCCCATTATAACCCCATATAACCCCATATACCCCCCTGTTACCCCCTATCTCTGCCCCATAGACAAGTACGCGGTGCGTTTCATCCCGCGTGAGAACCCCATACAACCCCATATACCCCCCTATAACCCCATATAAACCCATTATAACCCCATATACCCCCATTATAACCCCATATAGCCCCATTATACCCCCATATGCCCCCATATACCCCCATTATAACCCCATATCCCCCCATATACCCCCATTATAACCCCATATAGCCCCATTATACCCCCATATGCCCCCATATACCCCCATTATAACCCCATATCCCCCCATATACCCCCATTATAACCCCATATAGCCCCATTATACCCCCATATGCCCCCATATACCCCCATTATAACTCCATATCCCCCCATATACCCCCATTGTAACCCCATATCACCCCATATAACCCCATGTACCCCCATTATACCCCCATTATACCCCCATAGAACCCCATATCCCCCCATATACCCCCATATAACCCCATATAACCCCATAACGCCCCCTATCTCTGCCCCATAGATAAATACGCGGTGCGTTTCATCCCGCGTGAGAACGGCGTTTACTCCATTGACGTCAAGTTCGATGGGGCCCACATCCCCGGGAGCCCCTTCAAGGTCCGCGTGGGAGACCCCGGCCAAGCCGGAGACCCCGGCCTCGTCACAGCCTATGGGGCAGGACTGGAGGGAGGAACCACCGGTAGGGGGCTATGGGGACTATGGGGGCTATGGGGAACTATGCGGGCTATGGGGGACTATGGGGAGCTATGGGGGCTATGGGGGGCTATGGGGAACTATGAGGGCTATGGGGGGCTATGGGGAACTATGAGGGCTATGGGGACTATGGGGGGTTATGGGGGCTATGGGGGGCTGTGGGGAACTATGAGGGCTGTGGGGGACCATGGGGGGCTATGGGGGACTATGGGGGCTATGGAGGGCTATGGGGGACTATGGGGGGCTATGGGGGCTATGGGGGGCTATGGTGGGGGTATGGGGGCTATGGGGGGCTATGGTGGGGTATGGGGAGCTATGGGGGGCAATGCTTTCCAATCACCACTAGGGGGCAGCACTGAGTTGGATTGCAATGCTTCTTAAACACCGCTAGGGGGCAGCACTGAGACATGGGAGGCAATGGGGGGCAATAAGGGGCTATGGGGGGCTATGGGGATGGTGGGAGGACCACCACTAGGGGGCAGCACTGAGCTATGGGGGGCAATAGGGTGGTATTGCCACTAGGGGGCAGCACTGAGTGGGACTGCAATGCTTCTTAACCACCACGAGGGGGCAGCACTGAGCTGTGGAGGCAATAGGGGGCAATAAGGGGCAATTGGAGGACCACCACTAGGGGGCAGCACTGAGCTGCATTGAACTGTAATACCATATAACCACCACTAGGGGCAGCACTGAGCTGCATTGAACTGTAATACCATATAACCACCACTAGGGGGCAGCACAGTATGATTGCAATACCATATAACCACCACTAGGTGGCAGCACTGCACAGTATTAACCTGCAATACTCAATAACCACCACCAGGTGGCAGCACTGAGTTGTATTAACCTGCAATACATTATAACAACCACCAGGTGGCAGGACTGATCTGTATTAACCTGCAATACCATATAACCACCACTAGGGGGCAGCACTGCACTGAATTAAACTGCAATACCATATAACCACCACCAGGTGGCAGCACGGAGCTGTATTAACCTGCAATACACTATAACCACCACCAGGAGGCAGCACGGAGCTGTATTAACCTGCAATACTCTATAACCACCACTAGGGGGCAGCACTATAAGTCCTCCATAGCAACCCCATTACTTTGCCTATAGGGTCAAGCATTGGGGGGGGACCCCATAAACCCCCTTTTTCCCCCCATTTTAAGGCTCCCCAGCCGAGTTTGTGGTGAACACGATACACGCCGGACCTGGAGCTTTGTCTGTGACCATTGAGGGTCCATCGAAAGTGAAGATGGAGTGTGTGGAGTGTCCCGAAGGCTTTAGGGTCATCTATACCCCGATGGCACCCGGCAGTTACCTCATTGCCATCAAGTTCGGGGGGCCACATCACATCGCAGGCAGCCCCTTCAAGGCTAAAGTCACTGGTAAGGGGGATATGGGGGGTCTATGGGTCAATATGGGGGTCTATGGGTCAATATGGGGCATCTATGGGTCAATATGGGGGTCTATGGGGGAGATATGGGGGGTCTATGGGTCAATATGGGGCATCTATGGGTCAATATGGGGGTCTATGGGTCAATATGGGGGTCTATGGGGGGGATATGGGGGTCTATGGGGGGCATATGGGGGTGTAGGAGGCTCTATAAGGGGTTTATGGGGGGTATATGGGGGGTTTGGAGGGGGATATAGGGGTCTATGGGGGGATATGGGTGTCTATGGGAGTCTATGGGGTGTATATGGGGGCCTATGGGGGGGATATGGGGTGTTTGGGGGGGATATGGGGGGTCTATGGGGGCCACATCACATCGCAGGCAGCCCCTTCAAGGCTAAAGTCACTGGTAAGGGGATATGGGGGGTCTATGGGTCAATATGGGGCATCTATGGGTCAATATGGGGGTCTATGGGTCAATATGGGGCATCTATGCGTCAATATGGGGGTCTATGGGTCAATATGGGGGGTCTATGGGTCAATATGGGGCATCTATGGGTCAATATGGGGGTCTATGGGGGGGATATGGGGGTGTAGGAGGCTCTATAAGGGGTTTATGGGGGGGATATGGGGGGTTTGGAGGGGGATATAGGGGTCTATGGGGGGATATGGGTGTCTATGGGAGTCTATGGGGTGTATATGGGGGCCTATGGGGGGGATATGGGGTGTTTGGGGGGGATATGGGGGGTCTATGGGGGCCACATCACATCGCAGGCAGCCCCTTCAAGGCTAAAGTCACTGGTAAGGGGGATATGGGGGGTCTATGGGTCAATATGGGGCATCTATGGGTCAATATGGGGGTCTATGGGTCAATATGGGGCATCTATGGGTCAATATGGGGCATCTATGGGTCAATATGGGGGTCTATGGGTCAATATGGGGGTCTATGGGGGGGATATGGGGGTGTAGGAGGCTCTATAAGGGGTTTATGGGGGGGATATGGGGGTCTATGGGGGGATATGGGGGGTCTATGGGTCAATATGGGGGTCTATGGGAGTCTATGTGGGGGGATATGAGGGTCTATGGGTCAATATGGGGGTTTATGGGGCGGATATGGGTCAATATGGGGCATCTGTGGGTCAATGTGGGGGTCTATGGGGGGGATATGGGTCAATATGGGGATCTATGGGGGGATATAGGGGTCTATGGGTCAATATGGGGGGTCTATGGGTCAATATGGGGCATCTATGGGTCAATATGGGGGTCTATGGGTCAATATGGGGGGTCTATGGGTCAATATGGGGCATCTATGGGTCAATATGGGGGTCTATGGGGGGGATATGGGGGTGTAGGAGGCTCTATAAGGGGTTTATGGGGGGGATATGGGGGTCTATGGGGGGATATGGGGGGTCTATGGGTCAATATGGGGGTCTATGGAAGTCTATGTGGGGGGATATGAGGGTCTATGGGTCAATATGGGGGTCTATGGGGGGGATATAGGTCAATATGGGGCATCTATGGGTCAATGTGGGGGTCTATGGGGGGGATATGGGTCAATATGGGGATCTATGGGGGGATATAGGGGTCTATGGGAGGGATATGGGGCATCTATGGGGAGATATGGGGGTCTAAGGGGGGTCTGTGGGGAGTTTGGAGGGGGATATGGGGGTCTGTGGGGAGATATGGGGGGGTTGGAGGGGGGATATGGGGGGGATATGGGGGTGTAGGAGGGTCTATAAGTGGTTTATGGGGGGGATATGGGGTGTTGGGGGGGATATAGGGGGGATATGGGGAGACATGGGGGTCTAGGAGGGATATTGGGGGTTTTGGGGAGGATACAGGGGATCTATAGGGGGATATTGGGGGTTTTGGGGGAGATAAGGGCATTCTATGGGGGGATATGGGGAGATATGGGGGTCTAAGTGGGGTCTATGGGGAGTCTATGGGGTAATATGGAGGTTTGGGGGGGGTATGGGGGGATTTGAGGGGCATATGGGGGATCTATGGGGGGATATGAGGACCCCCCCCTATATCTCCCCCTATTCCAGGTCCCCGTCTGGTCAGCACCCACTCCCTGCGTGAGAGCTCCTCGGTTCTGGTTGATTCTGGGTTGGGGGTCTCAGTTCCCCCCCCACAACAACGACCCCCCCCAGCTCCTCCGCTGCCCCCCCCCCCATCCGGACCCACCCCCCCCGGGGGGGTCCCGACCTTCTCGGACCCCTCCAAAGTGGTGGCCAAAGGTTTGGGGCTGAGCAAGGCCTTTGTGGGGCAGAGGAACTCCTTCACTGTGGACTGCAGCAAAGCTGGTAGGGATCTATGGGGCTGGGGGGTTATGGGGCTGGTTATGGGGCTGGGGGGGACTTATGGGGCTGGTTATGGGGCTGGGGGTTCTGGGGGGTCGGTTATTGGGGGGTTATGGGGGGGTTTGGGGGGATTTATGGGGCTGGGGGGGCTGGTTATGGGGCTGGGGGTGGTTATGGGGCTGAGCAAGGCCTTCGTGGGGCAGAGGAACTCCTTCACTGTGGACTGCAGCAAAGCTGGTAGGGATATAGGGGGGGGCTATGGGGTTATGGGGCTGGTTATGGGGCTGGGGGGTCAGCTATGGGGCTGGAGGGGCGTGGTTATAGGGCTGGGGGGGGTGTTATGGGGCTGGGGGGCTTGGGAGGGTTGTTATAGGGCTGGGGAGGGGGTTGGGGGCAGTTATTGGGGTTATGGGGGGTGTCCCCCCCTGATTTAACCCCATATAAGCTCCTATATTCTCTATGTATCTATAGGTTCCCATATAACCCCATATATCCTATATTTTCCATAGGTTCCAACATGCTGTTGGTGGGCATGCAGGGTCCATATAACCCCATTATAACCCCATATAACCCCATATACCCCCCCTAGAACCCCATTTCCCCCCATATAACCCCATTATAACCCCATATAACCCCATTATAACCCCATATCCCCCATATAACCCATATCCCCCATATAACCCCATTATAACCCCATATAACCCCATTATAACCCCATATCCCCCCATATAACCCCATATAACCCCATATATCCTATATCTCCCTATAGGTTCCAACATGCTGTTGGTGGGCATGCAGGGTCCATATAACCCCATATCCCCCCATATAACCCCATATAACCCCATATTTCCCCATATAACCCCATTATAACCCCATATAACCCTATATTCTCCTCTATCTCCCTATAGGTTCCAACATGCTGTTGGTGGGCATGCAGGGTCCCCGCAGCCCGTGTGAGGAGCTGCAGGTGAAGCACCTGGGCCGGCAGCTTTACAGCGTGTCCTACGTGCTGCGGGAACGCGGGGAGCATCTGCTGGTCCTCAAATGGGGGGATCAGCACGTCCCACACAGCCCCTTCCGCATCAATGTACCCTGAATGGGACCCCCCGTCTATGAATGAACCCCCTCAGTTAATGAATGAACCCCCCCCCATTCATTATTGCCATTAAACCCCCCCCATCTACTCCATTCATCCCCCTTCCGCATCAATGTACCCTGAATGGGAACCCCTGTCTATGAATGAACCCCTTCAGTTAATGAATGAACCCCTCAGTTAATGAATGAACCCCCCCCCCCATTCATTATTGCCATTGAAACCCCCCCATCTACTCCAT
The DNA here is from genome assembly GCF_054131305.1 of Coturnix japonica. NCBI lineage: Eukaryota > Metazoa > Chordata > Aves > Galliformes > Phasianidae > Coturnix > Coturnix japonica. The sequence continues at coordinate 69,356 of NW_028189056.1, read as the reverse complement.
TCATCCCCCTTCCGCATCAATGTACCGTGAATGGGACCCCCCACCTATGAATGAACCCCTCAGTTAATGAATGAACCCCTCAGTTAATGAATGAACCCCCCCCCATTCATTATTGCCATTGAAGCCCCGCCCCCCATTCATTATTGCCATCGAAGCCCCCCCATCTACTCCATTCATCCCCCTTCTGCATCAATGTACCATGAATGGGACCCCCAGTTAATGAATGAACCCCCTCAGTTAATGAATGAAACCCCCCCCCATTCATTATTGCCATTGAAGCCCCGCCCCCCATTCATTATTGCCATCGAAGCCCCCCCATCTACTCCATTCATCCCCCTTCTGCATCAATGTACCATGAATGGGACCCCCCATCTATGAATGAACCCCCTCAGTTAATGAATGAACCCCCCCACCCATTCATTATTGCCATTAAAGCCCCCCCCCCAGTCAGTGAATGACCCTTCACTCTATTTCATTCATGTTTTATTGCCATTGAAGTTCTCTCCCTCTCCATCCTTTATTACCATTGAAGCCCCTCCCCCCATCCACTCTATTAATGTCATTGAAGCCCCCCACTCCCACCCCATCCACTCTATTCATCTTCTATTGCTATTGAAGCCCCCCCAGTCAATGAATGACCCCCCCTTGTGTCAATAACCCCCCCCCCCCCATTTACTCTATTCCATTCATGTTTTATTGCCATTGGAAGCCCCCCTTTCATTCATCTTTTCCTATCACTGAAGCCCCCCCAATCCACTCATCTTTTGCTCTCATTGAACCCCCCCACCTCCATCTACTCCATTCATGTTTTATTACCAATGAAGCCCCCCCCCAAACCCCCCCTTAATTCCATTCATCTTTTACTGCCATTGAAGCCCCCCCCCCAACCCACTCCATTCCAAATCCACTCTATTCCATTCACTTCTTGGATTCCCATTGCACTCCCTGAGCTTCCATTCATTCCTTCCTTCCTTCCTCCCTTTCCATTCATTCATTCCTTTCCTTCCTTCCTTCCTTCCTTCCTTCCTTCCTTCCTTCCTTCCTTCCTTCCTTCCTTCCTTCCTTCCTTCCTTCCTTCCTTCCTTCCTTCCTTCCTTCCTTCCTTCCTTCCTTCCTTCCTTCCTTCCTTCCTTCCTTCCTTCTTTCCTTCTTTCCTCCTTCCTTCCTTCCTTCCTTCCTTCCTTCCTTCCTTCCTTCCTTCCTTCCTTCCTTCCTTCCTTCCTTCCTTCCTTCCTTCCTTCCTTCCTT
>NW_028189056.1:0-67908 GCF_054131305.1 Coturnix japonica | reverse complement strand
GGGTCTATGGGGGGCATATGGGGTCTGGGGGGGGTCTGGGGGGGTCTGGGGGGTCTATAGGGATCTATGGGGTTCTATAGGGGATCTATAGGGGTCTATAGTGATCCACATGGGGGCTATAGGGATCTATGGGAGTCTATAGGGCTCCTTAGGGATCCTCATGGGGGTCTATAGGGATCTATGGGGATCCATAGGGATCTATAGGGGTCTATAGTGACCCACATGGGGGTCTATAGGGATCTATGGGGGTCTATAGGGCTTCTTAGGGATCCTCATGGGGGTCTATAGGGGATCTATAGGGGATCTATAGGGATCTATGGGGGTCTATAGTGACCCACATTGGGGTCTATAGGGATCTATGGGGATCCATAGGGATCTATAGGGGTCTATAGTGACCCACATGGGGGTCTATAGGGATCTATGGGGGTCTATAGGGCTCCTTAGGGATCCTCATGGGGGTCTATAGGGGATCTATAGGGTTCTATAGGGGTCTATAGAGGATCTATAGGGTTCTATAGGGGATCTATAGGGTTCTATAGGAGTCTATGGAGGATCTATAGGGTTCTATAGGGGATCTATAGGGTTCTATAGGGGTCTATAGGGTTCTATAGGGGATCTATAGGGTCCTATAGGGGTCTATAGGGGATCTATAGGGGATCTATAGGGTTCTATAGGAGTCTATGGGGGATCTATAGGGTTCTATAGGGGATCTATAGGGTTCTATAGGGGTCTATAGGGGATCTATAGGGTTCTATAGGGGTCTATGGGGCTCCATAGGGCTCCATAGTCACAGCGGGTGGTCTCGGTGTGGGCGTGGCCTAACCCCAGCAGTGGGCGTGGCCTCTTTAAGCCCCGCCCCCTCGGCGCCGCCATCTCCCTTTTTCCCGCCACCTTTTTCCCGCGCCCGCGCCCGATAACGGATCGGAGCGCGGGAACCGGAACCGGAACCGGAACCGGACGGAAACCGGAACCGGAACCGGAGCTGGTTGGGGGAGGGGGGGGGAATAACGGGATGATGGCGGACCCGGGGGGGGGTGGGTTTAATTAAGGGGGGGTCGTTGTGGGGGTCGCCATGGGCTGCAATATGTGCGTGGTGCAGAAGGCCGAGGAACAGCACCGGGGGGGGATGCAGGTAATGGCCGGGGTTGCCATGGGAACCGTTGTCATGGGAACTATGGGGGGGGATGTTGTCATGGTAACCGGGGATAAGGGGATGGATGGGGACAATGGATGGGGGGGGGGGTTATAGGGGGAGATATAGGGGGGTTATAGTGGGGCTATGGGGGGAGATGGGGGGGATATAGGGGGATATGGGGGGATATAAGGGGATATGGGGGGGTTATAGGGGCATATAGGGGGATATGGGGGGCTATGGGGGGCTATGGGGGGGCTATGGGGGGGCTATGGGGGGATATAGGGGGAGATGGGGGCGTGGCAGGGGGATATAGGGGGATATGGGGGGATATAGGGGGGATATGGGGGGCTATGGGGGGAGATGGGGGGGTTATAGGGGGAGATTGGGGGTTATAGGGGGGAGATGGGGGGTTATAGGGGGATATAGGGGGATATAGGGGGGGTATGGGGGGTTATAGGAGGGATATAGGGGGAGATGGGGGCGTGGCAGGGGGATATAGGGGGGATATAGGGGCTATAGGGGGAGATGGAGGGTTATAGGGTGGATGTAGGGGGGATATGGGGGGGTTATAGGGGGGATATGGGGGGATATAGGGGGAGATGGGGGGTTATAGGGGGAGATGGGGGGTTATAGGGGAAGATGGGGGGGATATAGGGGGAGATGGGGGGGTTATAGGGGGAGATGGAGGGAGATGGGGGGGTTATAGGGAGAGATGGGGGGTTATAGGGGGGATATAGGGGGGAATGGGGGGATATGGGGGGGTTATAGGGGGATATAGGGGGATATGGGGGGGTTATAGGGGGAGATAGGGGGGATATGGGGGGCTATGGGGGGATTGGGGGCGTGGTAGGGGGGATATAGGGGGGATATGGGGGGTTATAGGGGGGCTATGGGGGGAGATGGGGGGATATAGGGGGAGATGGGGGGTTATAGGGGGATATGAGGGGTTATAGGGGGATATAGGGGGAGATGGGGAGGATATGGGGTGCTATGGGGGGATTGGGGGCGTGGTAGGGGGGATATGGGGGATTATAGGGGGATATAGAGGGAATGGGGGCATGGCAGGGGGACATAGGGGGGATATGGGGAGTTATAGGGGGGGTATAGGGGGAAATGGGGGTTATAGGGGGATATGGGGGGATATAGGGGGAATGGGGGCGTGGCAGGGAGATATAGGGGGGAATGGGGCGGTTATAGGGGAAGATGGGGGGCTATAGGAGGGATATAGGGGGCTATGGGGGGAGATGGGGGGTTATAGAGGGAGATGGGGGGATATGGGGGGATTGGGGGGCTATAGGGGGGAATGGGGGCGTGATAGGGGGGATATAGGGGGAGATGGGGGGTTATAGGGGGGATATAGGGAGAGATGGGGGCGTTATAGGGGGTATATAGGGGGAATGGGGGCGTGGCAGGGGGATATAGGGGGGATATGGGGGGTTATAGGGGGGATATGGGTGGTTATAGGGGGGTTATAGGGGGGCTATAGGGGGAGATGGGGGGGATATGGGGGCGTTATAGGGGGATATAGGGGGAATGGGGGCGTGGCAGGGGGATATAGGGGGAGATGGGGGGTTATAGGGGAAGATGGGGGGCTATAGGGGGGATATAGGGGGCTATGGGGGGAGATGGGGGGTTATAGGGGTTGATATAGGGGGATATGGGGGGGATATGGGGGAATTGGGGGGCTATAGGGGGGAATGGGGGCGTGATAGGGGGGTTATAGGGGGGGATATAGGGGGCTATGGGGGGAGATGGGGGCGTGGCAGGGGGTTTAAAGGGGGAGATGGGGGGTTTAAAGGGGGCTATGGGGGGAGATGGGGGGGTTATAGGGGGCTATGGGGGTCTATGGGGGGTTTGAAGGGGGCTATAGGGAGGTTATAGGGGGATATGGGGGGCGTGGCAGGGGGTTAAAGGGGGCTATAGGGGGAGATGGGGGGTTATAGGGGGCTATAGGGGGGAATGGGGGCGTGGTGGGGGGATATGGGGGGAGATGGGGGGTTTAAAGGGGGATATAGGGGAGGAATGGGGGGTTATAGGGGGCTATGGGGGGAGATGGGGGCTATAGGGGAGAATGGGGGGTTATAGGGGGTTATAGGGGGATATGGGGGGGAATGGGGGGTTATAGGGGGCTATAGGGGGAATGGGGTCGTGGTGGGGTGGGAATGGGGGGGTTTAAAGAGGGATATGGGGGGTAACGGGGGGCGTGGCAGGGGGTTATGGGGGGGATTGGGGGGCTTAAAGGGGGGGATTGGGGGTCTGGGGGGGTCTGTGGTGGTCTATGGGGGTCCGGGGGGGGGTGTATGGGGGCTGTGGGGGGGTCTATGGGGGTCTGAGGGGGTCTGGGAGGCGTCAAAGGGGTCTATGGGGGTCTGGGGGCGTCAATGGGGTCTATGGGGGTCCGGGAGGGGTCTATGGGGGTCTGGGGGGGGTCTGTGGGGGTCTATAGGGCTCTGGGGGGGGTCAAAGGGGTCTATGGGGGTCTGGGGGCGTCAATGGGGTCTATGGGGCTTTGGGAGGGGTCTATGGGGGTCTGGGGGCGTCAGTGGGGTCTATGGGGGTTTGGGAGGGGTCTATGGGGGTCTGGGGGGGTCTATGGGGGTCTGGGGGCGTCAATGGGGTCTATGGGGGTTTGGGAGGGGTCTGGGGGGGTCTATGAGGGTCTGGGGGCGTCAATGGGGTCTATGGGGGCCTGGGGGGGGGGTCTATGGGGGTCTGGGGGGGTCTGTGGGGGTCTATAGGGCTCTGGGGGGGGGGGTCAAAGGGGTCTATGTGGGTCTGGGGGCGTCAATGGGGTCTATGGGGGTTTGGGAGGGGTCTATGGGGGTCTGGGGGGGTCTATGGGGGTCTGGGGGCATCAATGGGGTCTATGGGGGTTTGGGAGGGGTCTGGGGGGGTCTGGGGGGGTCTATGGGGGTCTGGGGGGGGTCAAAGGGGTCTATGGGGGTCTGGGGGCATCAATGGGGTCTATGGGGGTTTGGGAGGGGTCTATGGGGGTCTGGGGGGGTTTATAGGGCTCTGGGGGGGGGGTCAAAGGGGTCTATGGGGGTCTGGGGACATCAATGGGGTCTATGGGGGTCTGGGGGCATCAATGGGGTCTATGGGGGTTTGGGAGGGGTCTATGGGGGTCTGGGGGGGGTCTGGGGGGGTCTATAGGGCTCTGGGGGGGCGTCAATGGGGTCTATGGGGGTTTGGGAGGGGTCTATGGGGGTCTGGGGGGGTCTACGAGGGTCTGGGGGCGTCAATGGGGTCTATGGGGGTCCGGGAGGGGTCTATGGGGGTCTGGGGGGGGTCTGGGGGGGTCTATAGGGCTCTGGGGGGGTGTCAAAGGGGTCTATGGGGGTCTGGGGGCATCAATGGGGTCTATGGGGGTTTGGGAGGGGTCTATGGGGGTCTGGGGGCATCAATGGGGTCTATGGGGGTTTGGGAGGGGTCTATGGGGGTCTGGGGGCATCAGTGGGGTCTATGGGGGTCTGGGGGCGTCAGTGGGGTATATGGGGGTTTGGGAGGGGTCTATGGGGGTCTGGGGGGGTCTATGAGGGTCTGGGGGCGTCAATGGGGTCTATGGGGGCCTAGGGGGGGGTCTATGGGGCTCTGGGGGGGGGTCAAAGGGGTCTATGGGGGTCTGGGGGCATCAATGGGGTCTATGGGGGCCTGGGGGGGGTCTATGGGGCTCTGGGGGGGGGTCTATGGGGGTCAAAGGGGTCTATGGGGGTTTGAGGGCGTCAGTGGGGTCTATGGGGGTTTGGGGGGGTCTATGAGGGTCTGGGGGCATCAATGGGGTCTATGGGGGTCTGTGGGGGTCTGTGGGGGTCTATAGGGCTCTGGGGGCATCAATGGGGTCTATGGGGGTTTGGGAGGGGTCTATGGGGGTCTGTGGGGGTCTATGAGGGTCTGGGGCCATCAATGGGGTCTATGGGGGAGGGAGCTTTGGGGGGGGGGGAGGGAATTTGGGTGGGGGTCTCAGCTTCTGACCCCCCCCCCCCCCCCCTTTTATCCCCCTATAGGTGAGGGAGGGGCTTCGCCGTGGGGGGGGGGGGGACGGCAGCCGGGCGGGGGTCCCGCGGGGGGGGGTCCCCAAAGAGCCGCTGATGCTGCAGGTGCTTCGACGCAGCCCCCACCCCCGAGGGGCCGCCCCCCCCCAACCCGGAGGGACCCCCCCCCCCCTGCCGTGGGGTGGGGGTGGGGGGTCGGGACCCCCATTGGATGCTGCGCCCCCCCCACAACACCCCCCCCCCACATCTATGGGGCTGGTGGACAGCGGGACCCAGACAGACATCAGCTTCGAGAGTCGACTGGGGGGGGCTGAGCAGTGAGTGACCCCCCGTTATTGGGGGGGGGTTATGGGGGGGTTAATGGGGGTCCTGGGGAGGGTTATGGGGGTCCTGGGGGGGGTTATGGGGGTCCAGGGGGGGGTTATGGGGGGTAATGGGGGTCCTGGGGGGGTTATGGGGGTCCTGGGGGGGGTAATGGGGGTCCTGGGGGGGGTCCTGGGGGGTAATGGGGGTCCTGGGGGGGGTTATGGGGGTAATGGGGGTCCTGGGGGGGTCCTGGGGGGGTAATGGGGGTCCTGGGGGGGGTTATGGGGGGTTAATGGGGGTCCTGGGGAGGGTTATGGGGGTCCTGGGGGGGGTTATGGGGGGTTAATGGGGGTCCTGGGGAGGGTTATGGGGGTCCTGGGGGTCTTATGGGGGGTAATGGGGGTCCTGGGGGGGGTCCTGGGGGGGTAATGGGGGTCCTGGGGGGGTCCATGGGGGTCCTGGGGGGGTTTATGGGGGTCCTGGGGGGGTTATGGGGGTCCTGGGGGGGGGTAATAGGGGTCCTGAGGGTGTTATGGGGGGTAATGGGGGTCCTGGGGGTGTTATGGGGGGTAATGGGGGTCCTGGGGGGGGTCCTGGGGGGGTAATGGGGGTCCTGGGGGGGGTTATGGGGGGTTAATGGGGGTCCTGGGGGGTTATGGGGGTCCTGGGGGTGTTATGGGGGGTAATGGGGGTCCTGGGGGGGTTATGGGGGTCCTATGGGGCTGGGGGAGTTATGGGGGTCCTGGGCGGGGTTATGGGGGTCCTGGGGGTCTTATGGGGCATAATGGGGGTCCTGGGGGGGTTATGGGGGTCCTGGGGAGGTTATGGGGGGTAATGGGGGTCCTGGGGGGGGTTATGGGGGTCCAGGGGGGGGTTATGGGGGGTAATGGGGGTCCTGGGGGGGTTATGGGGGTCCTGGGGGGGGTAATGGGGGTCCTGAGGGTGTTATGGGGGGTAATGGGGGTCCTGGGGGGATTTATGGGGGTCCTGGGGGGGGTAATAGGGGTCCTGAGGGTGTTATGGGGGGTAATGGGGGTCCTGGGGGGGTCCTGGGGGGGTAATGGGGGTCCTGGGGGGGGTTATGGGGGGTAATGGGGGTCCTGGGGGGGGTTATGGGGGGTTAATAGGGGTCCTGGGGGGGGTTATGGGGGGTAATGGGGGTCCTGGGGGGGTTATGGGGGTCCTGGGGGGGGTTATGGGGGTCCTGGGGGGGGTTATGGGGGGTAATGGGGTCCTGGGGGGGGTTATGGGGGGTAATGGGGGTCCTATGGGGCTGGGGGGCCATCATGGGGGTCCTGTGGGGTGGTTTATTGGGGTCCTGGGGGGGATAATGGGGGTCTTGGGGGGGGTAATGGGAGTCCTATGGGGCTGGGGGAGCATCATGGGGTTCCTATGGGGTGCTTTATTGGGGCCCTGGGGGGGTTATGGGGGTCCTATGGGGCTGGGGGTGTTATGGGGGTCCTAAGGGGGAGTTATGGGGGTCCTGGGGGGGTTGTGGGGGGTAATGGGGGTCTTGGGGGGGTTATGGGGGTCCTATGGGGCTGGGGGTGTTATGGGGGTCCTGGGGGAGGTTATGGGGGTCCTGGGGGTCTTATGGGGGGTAATGGGGGTCTTGGGGGGGTTATGGGGGTCCTATGGGGCTGGAGGGCTTATGGGGGTCCTATGGGGTGGTTTATTGGTGTCCTGGGGGGGTTATGGGGGTCCTGGGGGGGGTTATGGGGGGTAATGGGGGTCCTGGGGGGGTTAATGGGGGTCCTATGTGGCTGGGGGTGTTATGGGGGTCCTGGGGGGGGTTATGGGGGGTAATGGGGGTCCTGGGGGGGGTTATGGGGGTCCTATGGGGCTGGGGGGGTTATGGGGGTCCTGGGGGGTGTTATGGGGGGTAATGGGGGTCTTGGGGGGGTTATGGGGGTCCTGGGGGGGGTTATGGGGGTCCTATGGGGCTGGGGGGGTTATGGGGGGGTCCTGGGGGTCCTGGGGGGGTTAATGGGGGTCCTGGAGGGGTTATGGGGGTCCTGGGGGTCTTATGGGGGGTAATGGGGGTCTTGGGGGGGTTATGGGGGTCCTATGGGGCTGGGGGTGTTATGGGGGTCCTGGGGGGGAGTTATGGGGGTCCTGGGGGGGGTTGTGGGGGGGTAATGGGGGTCCTGGGGGGGGTATGGGGGTCCTATGGGGCTGGGGGGGTTATGGGGGTCCTGGGGGGGGTTATGGGCGTCCTGGGGGTCTTATGGGGGATAATGGGGGTCTTGGGGGGGTTATGGGGGTCCTATGGGGCTGGGGGTGTTATGGGGGTCCTGGGGGGGGTTGTGGGGGGTTAATGGGGGTCCTGGGGGGGGTTATGGGGGTCCTATGGGGTGGTTTATTGGGGTCCTGGGGGGGTTATGGGGGTCCTGGGGGTGTTATGGGAGGTTATGGGGGTTCTTGGGGGGGTTATGGGGATCCTGGGGGGGTTAATGGGGGTCCTATGGGGCTGGGGGGGTTATGGGGGTCGTGGGGGGGTTAATGGGGGTCCCACCCCACAGCCCCCCCCAGGACTATTACGACCCCGTTGACATGGGGGACCCCGAGCGCCCCGACGAGCTGGAATACGAGGTCAGTGGGGTCATTATGGGGGGGGACAGAGGGGCAATTTAATGTGGGGAGGGGTCCACAACCCCCCTGACCCCCCCCCCTATATGTGCCCCCCCCCCCATTATAGGAGGTGGAGCTCTATAGGGCCAGCCATAGGGATAAGCTGGGGCTGACCGTCTGCTATCGAACTGATGGGGAGGAGGATGCTGGCATCTATGTGGGGGAGGTATATGGGGGGGGGGGCGACTTGTGGGGCTGGGGGGGGCTATGGGGGTCCTGGGGGGCTTATGGGGGTCCTGGGGGGGTTAATGAAGGGGTTATGGGGGTCCTGGGGGGGTTATGGGGGTCCTGGGGGCGTTAAATGAAGGGGTTATGGGGGTCCTGGGGGGGCTATTGGGGTCTTTTAGAGGTTATGGGGGTCCTGGGGGTGTTATGGGGGTCCTGGGGGGGTTAATGAAGGGGTTATGGGGGTCCTGGGGGGGTTATGGGGGTCCTGGGGGGGGTTAATGAAGGGGTTATGGGGGTCCTGGGGGGGTTATGGGGGTCCTTAGGGGGTTATTGAAGGGGTTATGGGGGTCCTGGGGGGGGTTATGGGGGTCCTGGGGGGGGTTAATGAAGGGGTTATGGGGGTCCTGGGGGGGTTATGGGGATCCTGGGGGGGTTATGGGGGTCCTGGGGGGGGTTATGGGGGCCCTGGGGGGGTTAATGAAGGGGTTATGGGGGTCCTGGGGGGGTTAATGAAGGGGTTATGGGGGTCCTGGGGGGGTTAATGAAGGGGTTATGGGGGTCCTGGGGGGGTTATGGGGGTCCTTGGGGGGTTATTGAAGGGGTTATGGGGGACCTGGGGGGGTTATGGGGATCCTGGGGGGGGTTAATGAAGGGGTTATGGGGGTCCTGGGGGGGGTTATTGGGGTCTTGAAGGGGTTATGGGGGTCCTGGGGGGGGTTATTGGGGTCCTGGGGGGGTTATGGGGGTCCTGGGGGGGTTAATGAAGGGGTCCTGGGGGGGGTTATTGGGGTCTTGAAGGGGTTATGGGGGTCCTGGGGGGGTCTTTGGGGGTCCTGAGGGCATCCTATGGGGGGCCTAAGGGGTCTTGGGGGGTCCTGGGGGGGTCCTGGGGGGCCTGGGGGGTCGTATGGGGTCTGAGGGGGTCTTATGGGGGGTCCTATGGGGTTCCTATAGGGAACTGGGGGGTCCTATGGGGTGCTGGGGGGTCTTTGGGGGGGGCATATGTAGGTCCTATGGGGATCTGAGGGGAGCTATGGGGGTCCTGGGGGGCTTTATGGGGGTCCTGGGGGGGTTTATGGGGCTCTTGAAGGGGTTATGGGGGTCCTGGGGGGGGGTTATTGAGGTCCTTGGGGGGGTATATTGGGGTTTATTGGTGTCCTGGGGGGGGGTTATGGGGTTTATTGGGGTCCTGGGGGGGGACTTGTGGGGCTGGAGGGGGGTTATGGGGGTCCTGGGGGGTTATTGGGGTCCTGGGGGGGGTTATGGGGGTCCTGGGGGGGTTATTGGGGTTTATTGGGGTCCTGGGGGGGGGTTATGGGGGTCCTGGGGGGGTTATGGGGGTCCTGGGGGGGGTTATTGGGGTTTATTGGGGTCCTGGGGGGGGGTTATGGGGGTCCTGGGGGGGTTATGGGGGTCCTGGGGGGGTTAATGAAGGGGTACTGGGGGTCCTGGGGGGGGGTTATTGGGGTTTATTGGGGTCCTGGGGGGGTTTATTGAGGTCCTTGGGGGGGTATATTGGGGTTTATTGGGGTCCTGGGGGGGGTTATGGGGTTTATGGGGTTCTGGGGGGGGTTTATGGGGTCCTGGGGGGGTTTATTGGGGTCCTGGGGGGGGTTTATGGGGTTTATTGGGGTCCTGGGGGGGGTTTATGGGGTTCTGGGGGGGTTTATGGGGGTCTTGAAGGGGTTATGGGGGTCCTGGGGGGGGGTTATTGAGGTCCTTGGGGGGGGTATATTGGGGTTTATTGGGGTCCTGGGGGGGGTTTATGGGGTTTATTGGGGTCCTGGGGGGTTTATGGGGTCCTGGGGGGGTTTATTGGGGTCCTGGGGGGGGTTTATTGGGGTCCTGGGGGGGTTTATTGGGGTCCTGGGGGGGGTTTATGGGGTTTATGGGGTCCTGGGGGGGGGTTTATGGGGTTTATGGGGGTCCTGGGGGGGGGGTTATGGGGTTTATGGGGTCCTGGGGGGGGTTTATGGGGTTTATGGGGTCCTGGGGGGGGTTTATGGGGTTCTGGGGGGGGTTTATGGGGTTCTGGGGGGTCTCTGGGGGTCCTATGGGGTTTTGGGGGGTCTTATGGAGGTTCCTATGGGGTCCTGAGGGGTTTTGGGGGGTCTCAGCGGTGGTTTATGGGTCTGGCTGTATTTGGGGGGGGGTCTCAGGGGTCTCACCCCCCCCCCCCCCATATATATTCCTATAGGTGAACCCCAATAGCATCGCAGCCAAGGATGGGCGCATCCGAGAGGGCGACCGCATCATCCAGGTTTGAAGGGGGGGGAAATGGGGGGGGTCCGCCCCATATTGGATATTATGGGGGGGGGTCCCTGGGGGTCTCGGGGGGGGTCCTGACCCCCTGTGCCCCCCCCTCAGATTAATGGGGTGGAGGTTCAGGACCGGGAGGAGGCCGTGGCCTTCCTGACCAGGGAGCAGCAAACCAACATCTCCCTGCTGCTGGCACGGCCTGACTGCCAGGTGGGGGGGGCTTATGGGGTCTTAGGGGGGGCTTATGGGGGTCCTATGGGGTCCTGGGGGGTCTATGGGGGGCCTAAGGGGTCTTATGGGGGTCCTATGGGGTCTGAGAGGGTCTTATGGGGGTCTTATGGGGTCTGAGAGGGTCTTATGGGGGTCCTATGGGGTCCTGGGGGGTCTATGGGGGGCCTAAGGGGTCTTATGGGGGTCCTATGGGGTCTGAGAGGGTCTTATGGGGGGCTTATGGGGGTCCTATGGGGTCTGAGAGGGTCCTATGGGGTCCTATGGGGTCTGAGAGGGTCTTATGGGGGTCCTATGGGGTCCTGGGGGGTCTATGGGGGGCCTAAGGGGGGTCCTATGGGGTCTGAGAGGGTCCTGGGGGGTCTATGGGGGGCCTAAGGGGGGTCCTATGGGGTCTGAGAGGGTCCTATGGGGTCCTGGGGGGTCCTAAGGGGGTCCTATGGGGTCTGAGAGGGTCTTATGGGGGTCCTATGGGGTCCTATGCGGGTCATATGGGGTCTGAGAGGGTCCTATGGGGTCCTATGGGGTCCTGGGGGGTCTATGGGGGGCCTAAGGGGGGTCCTATGGGGTCTGAGAGGGTCTTATGGGGGTCCTATGGGGTCTTATGGGGGTCCTATGGGGTCCTGGGGGGTCTATGGGGGGCCTAAGGGGTCTTATGGGGGTCCTATGGGGTCTGAGAGGGTCTTATGGGGGGCTTATGGGGTCTTGGGGGGCCTAAGGGGGTCCTATGGGTGTCCTATGGGGTCTTATGGGGGTCCTATGGGGTCCTGGGGGGTCTATGGGGGGCCTAAGGGGTCTTATGGGGGTCCTATGGGGTCTGAGAGGGTCTTATGGGGGGCTTATGGGGGTCCTATGGGGTCTGAGAGGGTCTTATGGGGTCCTATGGGGTCCTGGGAGGTCTATGGGGGGCCTAAGGGGGGTCCTATGGGGTCTGAGAGGGTCCTATGGGGTCCTGGGGGGTCTATGGGGGGCCTAAGGGGGGTCCTATGGGGTCTGAGAGGGTTTTATGGGGGTCCTATGGGGTCTGTGGGGTCTGAGAGGGTCTTATGTGGGTCCTATGGGGTCTGAGAGGGTCTTATGGGGGTCCTATGGGGTCCTGGGGGGTCTATGGGGGTCCTAAGGGGGTCCTATGGGGTCTATGGGGGGCCTGAGGGGGTCTTATGGGGGTCCTGTGGGGTCTGTGGGGGGCCTAAGGGGGGCCTGTGGGGGTCCTATGGGGTCTTATGGGGGTCCTATGGGGTCTGAGAGGGTCTTATGGGGGGCCTAAGGGGGTCCTGTGGGGGTCCTATGGGGTCTTGGGGGGTCTTTGGGGGTCCTATGGGATCTGAAGGGGTCTTATGGGGGGTCTTTGGGGGGCCTGGGGGTCCTATGGGGCCTAAGGGGGTCCTATGGGGTCTTTGGGGGTCCTGGGGGTGTCCTATGGGGGTCCTATGGGGTCTTGGGGGGTCTTTGGGGGTCCTATGGGGTCTGAGGGGGTCTTATGGGGTGTCTTTGGGGGGCCTGGGGGTATTATGGGGGGGCCTAAGGGGGTCCTATGGGGATCCTGTAGGGTCTTATAGGGGTCCTATGGGGTTCTGGAGGGTCTTATGGGGGTCCTGGGGGTTCTTTGGGGGTCCTATGGGATCTGAAGGGGTCTTCTGGGGGGTCTTTGGGGGGCCTGGGGGTCCTATGGGGTCTGAAGGGGTCTTATGGGGGGTCCTGGGGGGTCCTATGGGGGTCGAAGGGGGGGCTTATGGGGTCCTATGGGGACCTGGTGGGTCCTATAGGTCTTATGAGGGGTCCTATGGGATCCTGGGGTGTCTCTGGGGGTCCTATGGGGGGTCCTATGGTGGTCTTGAGGGGGGGGTCTTTTGGTGGGGGGGGGTCCTGACTTTAATCCCCCCCCAGCGCTGGAAGGACAGTGACAGGGAGGATTTCCTCGATGACTTCGGGTCCGATGAGGGGGAGCTGGGGGGGGGCGTGTGGACCCCCCCGGGGCAGGTAGGGGGGGAAATGGGGGGGGAATGGGGGGGGCAATGGGGTTAATGGGGGGGAATAGGGGGGGTAATGGGGTCTGAGGGGGTCTTATGGGGTCCTATGGGGTCTTATGGGGGTCCTATGGGGTCTGAGGGGGTCTTATGGGGTCCTATGGGGTCCTATGGGGTCTGAGGGGGTCCTATGGGGTTCTACGGGGTCCTGTGGGGTCTGAGGGGGTGCTATGGGGGTCCTATGGGGTCCTATGGGGGGTCTGGGGGGGTCTTATGGGGGTCCTATGGGGTCTGAGTGGGTCTTATGGGGGTCCTATGGGGGTCCTATGGGGTCCTATGGGGTCTTATGGGGTCTGAGGGGGTTTTATGGGGGCCCTATGGGGTCCTATGGGGTCTGTGGGGGGTCCTATGGGGTCTGAGGGGGTCTTATGGGGGTCCTATGGGGTCTGAGAGGGTCTTATGGGGTCCTATGGGGTCTAAGGGGGTCTTATGGGGGTCCTATGGGGTCTGAGGGGGTCTTATGGGGTCTGAGAGGGTCTTATGGGGATCCTATGGGGTCTGAGGGGGTCTTATCGGGGTCCTATGAAGTCCTATGGGGTCTGAGGGGGTCTTATGGGGGTCCTATGGGGTCCTATGGGGTTCTATGGGGTCTTATGGGGTCCTATGGGGTCCTATGGGGTTTTATGGGGTCTTATGGGGTTCCCTTTCCCCCCCCCCCCATATAGGACCCCAGCCCATCCCCCCCCTGCCTCCCGGGGGGGGCAGCGGAACCGGAACCGGACAGTGGGTTGGGCCGAACCGACGAGAGCACGAGGAACGAGGAGAGCTCGGAACACGACCTGCTATTGGGGGAGGGGGACGAGGGACCCCCCCCCAGAGCCCCCCCCCCTTTAAACGACCCCCCCCATAGAGCACATAGAGCGGCGGGGGGAAAACCCGGAGCCAGATCCGGAGCCGGAGCCACGGGAAGAACCGGGTTCGGGGCGGCTGGAAAACACGGAACCGGAGCGCAGTACGGAATGGAGCCGGCCGTAAGAACCGCGGTTCCGATCCAGGCGGGATTCGGGTCAACGCAAAGAAACGGAACCGGATTCGGGTTGGTCTCGAGGAACGGAACCGGAACCGGGTTTGGAGCCGGGGGAAGACACGGAACCGGAGCCGGGTTTGGGTCGGGACCGGAGAATGGGAGAAGAACCGGAGCCGGGTCGCAGGTTCCGGGATCCGGGTTTGGACCCGGAGGAGGAAGAACCGGAACCGGAACCGGGCCGCCACCGTCACCCGGAACCGGGTTTGGGTCGGTACCGAGATCCGGAGCGGGGGGAAAACCCGGATCACCGACATCCGGGTTCGGGAACGGAGGAAGGGCCCGATACGGAACCGGAACCGGGTTCGGAATCGGGGGAAGAACCGGAACCGCGGAACGAACCGGATCCGGGTCGCAGCCGTCGGGATTCGGGTCCGGGGGGAAACCTGGAACCGGATTCGGATCGGGAGGATCCGGGTTCGGTTCTGGGTATCAACCGGGGGCAAAACCCGGATCCGGATCGATGGGAAAAGCCGGAACCGGGTTCGGGTCGATGGGAAAACCCGGATCCGGATCCCACTCACCGGGATCCGGGTTCGGCTCAATGGCAAAACCCGGCACCGGATCGTCCAACCCAGGATCTGGATTCGGGGCCGGATCAAAACCCGGAGCCGGATCGTCCAACCCAGGATCGGGATTCGGGGCTGGATCAAAACCCGGCACCGGATCGTCCAACCCAGGATCTGGATTCGGGGCCGCCTCAAAACCCGGAGCCGGATTCTCGGCCCAATCCGCCCTTTCGGGCCCATTTTTACGGCCCAGAACCACAGAACGACCCGGTTCCGGTCCCACCTCGTCCCCTTTGGACCCCCCCCCAATTATAGGGACCCCAGAGCGGGGTCGTTTGGGGACCCCCCCCCATTTATCCCGGCTCCCATTGGACGAGGAGCTGCGGCACATGGAGTTCCAGCACCGTCAGCTCCTCCGATCCCAAAAGCTGGAGCGGCTCCGTCGGGCCTGGATTAATGGGGAGGGGGCTTCCAACGACCCCCCCCCATTATTATTATTAGCTGATATCTCTGAGGCTCCTGAACGTGACACAACCAGCGCTTATAACACAGGGACGGGGGGGGAGAGCTGCAGGAGCTCCCCGTTATTGCTCCATAAAATGGGGGGAGGGGGCGTTAAATTGGGGGGTGGGCGAGGGAAAAGACCCGGCCGGGATCGGCTGTTAAAGGCTCGAGCCATTCGGATCATGGAGGAGAGGGGGGGGGGGTCCACAACCGACGATGATAATAGGAGTGAATTGAAGCTGGGCCGATATTGGAGCAGGGAACAGAGGAAACAGCACCTGGTTAAAGCCAGGGAGCAAAGGAGGAGGAGGGAGGGGGGGGGGGGGTTAAAAGGGGAGGGGGGCTTCAAGGGGGGGGAGGGGGAGCAGGGGGGGAGGGGGAGGAGGAAAAGGAACAGGAGGATCCTGGAGAATTGGGTGACGATCCAGGGGATGTTGAGGGGGGCGGATGGGGGGAGGGTCTACAACCCGCTGCTGTCAGTCACCACCGTGTGAGGGGGGGGATACGGGGGGGAATTGGGGCTGGGGGCGTAATGGGAGCAATAGGTGGGGATGGGGTTCTATAGCGACCCCTAGTGGAGGGAGGGGGAATAATGGCAACTAATTGGGGCTGGGGTCTCAGTGCTGCCCCCTTGTGGATAGAGGGGGAATAACAGCCCCTAATTGGGGTTGGGGTCTCAGTGCTGCTCCCTGGTGGTGGTTAAGGCGAATAACAGCCCCTAATTGGGGCTGGGGGCGTAATGGGAGCGATAGGTTGGGGATGGGGTTCCATAGCGCCCCCTAGTGGAGGGTAAGGGGTATAAGGGACCATAATTGGGGCTGGGGTCTCAGTGCTGCCCCCTAGTGGACGGTTGTGGTATGGCATGGTGTCCCTTTAATTGGGGCTGGGGGCGTAATGGGAGTTGTAGGTTGGGATGGGGTTCTATAGCGACCCCTAGTGGAGAGAGGGGGAATAACGGCAACTAATTGGGGCTGGGGTCCCAATGGAGCCTCCAATTAGGGCTGGGGTCCTCATGGTGCTCCCTTATTAGGGCTGGGGTCCCAATGGAGCCTTTAATTGGGGCTGGGGTCTCAGTGCTGCCCCCTAGTGGAGAGTAAGGGGAATAACACCCCCTAATTAGGGCTGGGGTCCTCATGGTGCTCCCTAATAAGGGCTGGGGTCCCTATGGTGCTCCCTTATTAGGGCTGGGATCCCAATGGAGCCCCTAATTAGGGCTGGGGTCCCAATGGAGCCTCTAATTGGGGCTGGGGGTGCAATGGGAGCGGTAGGTTGGGGTGGGGTCCCATAGCGCCTCCTAGTGGAGAGAGGGGGAATAACGGCAACTAATTGGGGCTGGGGTCTCAGTGCTACCCCCTAGTGGTGGGTAAGGGGAATAGCGGCCCCTAATTGGGGCTGGGGGCGTAATGGGAGTTGTAGGTTGGGGATGGGGTTCCATAGCGCCCCCTAGTGGAGGGTAAGTGGAATAACGGCAACTAATTGGGGCTGGGGTCTCAGTGCTGCCCCCTGGTGGTGGGTAAGGCGAATAACAGCCTCTAATTAGGGCTGGGGTCTCAATGGAGCCCTTCATTGGGGGCTGGGGTCCCAATGGTGCTCCCTAATTGGGGCTGGGGCTCCAATGGTGCCACTAATTGGGGCTGGGGTCCTCATGGAGCCTCTAATTAGGGCTGGGGTCCTCATGGTGCTCCCTTATTAGGGCTGGGGTCCCAATGGAGCCTTTAATTGGGGCTGGGGTCTCAATGGGAGCGATAGGTTGGGGATGGGGTTCCATAGCGCCCCCTAGTGGAGAGTGGGGGAATAACGGCCCCTAATTGGGGCTGGGGTCTCAGTGCTGCCCCCTTGTGGTGAGTAAGGGGAATAGCGGACCATAATTGGGGCTGGGGTCTCAGTGCTGCCCCCTAGTGGAGAGTAAGGGGAATAACAGCCCCTAATTAGGGCTGGGGTCCTCATGGTGCTCCCTAATAAGGGCTGGGGTCCCAATGGAGCCCCTAATTAGGGCTGGGGTCCCAATGGAGCCTCTAATTGGGGCTGGGGGCGCAATGGGAGCGGTAGGTTGGGGTGGGGTTCCATAGCGCCCCCTAGTGGAAAGAGGGGGAATAACGGCAACTAATTGGGGCTGGGGTCTCAGTGCTGCCCCCTAGTGGTGGGTAAGGCGAAAAACAGCCCCTAATTGGGGCTGGGGGCGTAATGGGAGTTGTAGGTTGGGGATGGTGTTCCATAGCGCCCCCTAGTGGAGAGAGGGGGAATAACGGCAACTAATTGGGGCTGGGGTCTCAGTGCTGCCCCCTAGTGGACGGTCGTGGTATGGCATGGTAATTGGGGGTCCCAAGGGTGCTCCCTATTTAGGGTTGGGGTCCCAACAGAGCCCCTAATTAGGGCTAGGGTCTCAATGGTGCCCTTCCTTGAGGGCTGGGGTCCCAATGGTGCTCCCTATTTAGGGTTGGGGTCCCTATGGTGCCCTTCATTTGGGGCTGGGGTCCCAATGGTGCTCCCTAATTAGGGCTGGGGTCCTCATGGTGCTCCCTAATTGGGGCTGGGGTGCCAATGGAGCCTCTAATTAAGGCTGGGGTCTCAGTGGAGCCTTTAATTGGGGGCTGGGGTCCCAATGGAGACTTTAATTGGGGCTGGGGTCTCAATGGGAGCAATAGGTAGGGATGGGGTTCCATAGCGCCCCCTAGTGGTGGGTAAGGGGTATAAGGGACCATAATTGGGGCTGGGGTCTCAGTGCTGCCCCCTGGTGGTGGGTAAGGGGAATAGCGGCCCCTAATTGGGGCTGGGGTCTCAATGGGAGTGATAGGTGGGGATGGGGTTTCATAGCGCCCTCTAGTGGAGGGTAAGGGGAATAACGGCAACTAATTGGGGCTGGGGTCTCAGTGCTGCCCCCTGGTGGTGGGTAAGGCGAATAACAGCCCCTAATTAGGGCTGGGGTCCCAATGGAGCCCCTAATTGGGGGCTGGGGTCCTCATGGTGCTCCCTAATTAGGGCTGGGGTCGCAATGGAGCCTCCAATTAGGGCTGGGGTCCCAATGGAGCCTCTAATTAGGGGCTGGGGTCCCAATGGAGCCTTTAATTGGGGCTGGGGTCTCAATGGGAGCGGTAGGTGGGAATGGGGTTCCATAGCGCCCCCTAGTGGTGGGTAAGGGGTATAAGGGACCATAATTGGGGCTGGGGTCTCAGTGCTGCCCCCTAGTGGACGGTTGTGGTATGGAATGGTGTCCCTTTAATTAGGGCTGGGGTCCCTATGGTGCTCCCTTATTAGGGCTGGGGTCCCAATGGAGCCTCTAATTAAGGCTGGGGTCTCAATGGTGCCCCTCATTGGGGGCTGGGGTCCCAATGGAGCCTTTAATTGGGGCTGGGGTCTCAATGGGAGCGGTAGGTTGGGGATGGGGTTCCATAGCGCCCCCTAGTGGAGAGAGGGGGAATAACGGCAACTAATTGGGGTTGGGGTCTCAGTGCTGCCCCCTGGTGGAGAGTAAGGGGAATAACGGCAACTAATTGGGGCTGGGGTCCCAATGGAGCCTCTAATTAGGGGCTGGGGTCCCAATGGAGCCCCTAATTGGGGCTGGGGTCTCAATGGGAGTGATAGGTGGGGATGGGGTTTCATAGCGCCCTCTAGTGGAGGGTAAGGGGAATAACGGCAACTAATTGGGGCTGGGGTCTCAGTGCTGCCCCCTGGTGGTGGGTAAGGGGAATAGCGGCCCCTAATTGGGGCTGGGGTCTCAGTGCTGCCCCCTAGTGGACGGTTGTGGTATGGCATGGTGTCCCTTTAATTGGGGCTGGGGTCCCAACAGAGCCTCTAATCCGGGCTGGGGTCTCAATGGTGCTCCCTTATTAGGGCTGGGGTCCCAATGGAGCTCCTAATTGGGGCTGGGGTCCCAATGGAGTCTTTAATTGGGGCTGGGGTCTCAATGGGAGCGATAGGTTGGGGATGGGGTTCTATAGCGCCCCCTAGTGGAGGGTAAGGGGTATAAGGGACCATAATTGGGGCTGGGGTCTCAGTGCTGCCCCCTGGTGGACGGTTGAGGTATGGAATGGTGTCTCTTTAATTGGGGCTGGGGTCTCAATGGGATCGCTATGCAGGGATGGCGCCCCCTAGTGGTGGGTAAGGGAAATAACGCCCCCTAATTGGGGCTGGGGGCTCTGTTGGTCCTCATGGTGCTCCCTTATTAGGGCTGGGGTCCCAATGGAGCCTCTAATTAAGGCTGGGGTCTCAATGGTGCCCTTCATTGGGGGCTGGGGTCGCAATGGAGCCCCTAATTGGGGCTGGGGTCTCAATGGGAGCGGTAGGTTGGGGATGGGGTTCCATAGCGACCCCTAGTGGTGGGTAAGGGGAATAGCGTCCCCTAATTAGGGCTGGGGTCTCAGTGCTGCCCCCTTGTGGACGGTTGAGGTATGGCATGGTGTCCCTTTAATTGGGACTGGGGTCTCAATGGGATCGCTATGCAGGGATGGCGCCCCCTAGTGGTGGGTAAGGGAAATAACGCCCCCTAATTGGGGCTGGGGGCTCTGTTGGTGCTCATGGTGCTCCCTTATTAGGGCTGGGGTCCCAATGGAGCCTCTAATTAAGTCTGGGGTCTCAATGGAGCCTTTAATTGGGGCTGGGGTCTCAATGGGAGCGGTAGGTAGGGGATGGGGTTCCATAGCGACCCCTAGTGGAGAGAGGGGGAATAACGGCAACTAATTGGGGCTGGGGGCGTAATGGGAGCGGTAGGTTGGGATGGGGTTCCATAGCGCCCCCTAGTGGAGGGTAAGGGGTATAAGGGACCATAATTGGGGCTGGGGTCTCAGTGCTGCCCCCTGGTGGTGGGTAAGGCGAATAACAGCCTCTAATTAGGGCTGGGGTCTCAATGGGAGTGATAGGTGGGAATGGGGTTCCATAGCGCCCCCTAGTGGTGGGTAAGGCGAATAACAGCCTCTAATTAGGGCTGGGGTCTCAATGGAGCCCTTCATTGGGGGTTGGGGTCCCAATGGTGCTCCCTAATTGGGGCTGGGGTCCCAATGGAGCCTCTAATTAAGGCTGGGGTCTCAATGGAGCCTTTAATTGGGGGCTGGAGTCCCAATGGAGCCTTTAATTGGGGCTGGGGTCCCAATGGTGCCCTTCATTGGGGGCTGGGGTCCTGATGGTGCTCCCTAATTAGGACTGGGGTCCCAATGGAGCCTTTAATTGGGTCTGGGGTTTCAATGGAGACTTTAATTGGGGCTGGGGTCTCAATGGGATCGCTATGTAAGGATGGCGCCCCCTAGTGGTGGGTAAAGGAATAGCGCCCCCTAATTGGGGCTGGGGTCTCAGTGCTGCCCCCTCGTGGACGGTTGTGGTATGGAATGGTGTCCCTTTAATTGGGGCTGGGGTCCCTATGGTGCTCCCTATTTAGGGCTGGGGTCCCAACAGAGCCCCTAATTAGGGCTGGGGTCCCTATGGTGCCCTTCCTTGAGGGCTGGGGTCCTAATGGTGCTCCCTAATTGGGGCTGGGGTCCCAATGGTGCTCCTAATTGGGGCTGGGGTCTCAATGGGAGCGATAGGTAGGGATGGCGCCCCCTAGTGGAGAGAGGGGGAATAACGGCCCCTAATTGGGGCTGGGGTCTCAGTGCTGCCCCCTTGTGGATGGTTGTGGTATGGCATGGTAATTGGGGGTCCCAATGGTGCTCCCTATTTAGGGTTGGGGTCCCAGAAGAGCCTCTAATTAGGGCTGGGGTCCCAATGGTGCTCCCTAATTAGGGCTGGGGTCCTCATGGAGCCCTTAATTGGGGCTGGGGTCCCAACGGAGACTTTAATTGGGGCTGGGGTCTCAATGGGATCGCTGTGTAGGGCTGCTGTTCCTATGGCGCCCCCTAGTGGACAGAGGGGGAATAACGCCCCCTAGTTAGGGCTGGGGTCCTAATGGAGCCTTTAATTGGGGCTGGGGTCCCAATGGAGCCTCTAATTAGGGCTGGGTCCCAATGGTGCCCTTCATTGGGGGCTGGGGTCCTAATGGAGCCCCTAATTGGGGCTGGGGTCCTCATGGTGCTCCCTTATTAAGGCTGGGGTCCCAATGGAGCCTCTAATTGGGGCTGGGGTCCCAATGGAGCCTCTAATTAGGGCTGGGGTCCCAATGGGGCCACTAATTAGGGCTGGGGTCCCAATGGTGCTCCCTAATTAGGGCTGGGGTCCCAATGGAGCTTTTAATTGGGTCTGGGGTCCCAATGGTGCTAATTGGGGCTGGGGTCCTCATGGAGCTCCTAATTGGGGCTGGGGTCCCCGATTCCGGACCCCCGGCCCCCATCATTACCTCTAATTAACTGAGACCCCCATCTTCTTTAATTAGGGACCCCCAGGGCTGCCCCTAATTGGGGCTGGGGTCCCATATTATCCCCCCCCCCCCCCCAGGGCTGTGCCCCTAATGGGGGCTGGGGGGGGGGGGTCCCCATTGTGCCCCCTAATTGGGGGGGGGGTCCTAAATGTCTCCACCCCCCCCCTTAATTGGGGTCCCTTAATTTGGGTCTGGGGTCCCTCAGGCTGACCTCGAATTGGGGACCCCCAGTAGCATCCCCCTCCCCTTTATCCCTTCATTGTGGACCTCCCCCATTTTGGGGACCCCCCCCCCATTTTAAGCCCCCCCCCCTCTATTTAAGACCCCCCCCCTTTGGAACCCACCCAATTTATTGGGGGGGGGACGACCCTTATTGTGCCCCCCCCCCCCCAACGACCCCCCCCCACCTTTAAGCCCCCCCCCCCATATAACCCCTCAATGGGGTCCCGATACTACTGAGCCCCCCCCCCATATAGGGACCCCCCCCCCTCCATAGAAGCACATGGGGGTCCCTAAATTTGGGCCGTTTTGGGGCATTTTGGGCTCATTTGGGGCCATTTTTATCTCCTCCCCCCCCCCCCGCAGGGTTCGTAGTTGTGGGGGGGGGTCCCCATTGTGCCCCCCCCCCATATTGTCTGTCTGTGTTATGAGGTTTTGGGGGGGGGGGGGTCGGGGGTCTTTGGGGGTCAATAAAGCAGCGACTGGTTCCTTTGTATTCCTTTCAGCCCATTCATTTGGGGGGGTTGGGACCCATAAGTGCCCCCCCCGGCCCCACAAGTGCCCCCACCTCCTTCAGCCCCACACATTTAACCCCCCCTTCCCCATAAGTGATTCCTCCAGCCCCATAAGTGCCCCCCGACCCCACAGCCTGCCATATCTCCCCCCTGTCCCATAAGTACCCCCCAGCCCCATAAGCGCCCCCCCCAGCCCTCAGCCCCACACATTTGCCCCCCCACCCATAAGTGCTCCCTCCAGACCCATAAGTGCCCCTCAACCCCTCCCTTTCCCTCCCCCTCCCCATAAGTGCCCCCACCCCCCTCAGCCCCACACATTTGTCCCCCCCCCGGCCCCATAAGTGCCCCCCCCGCCCCATAGATCACACACAGCCCCCCATTGAAGCAGAACGGACTTTTATTATGGGGTTTTTTGCCCCTCCCCCAAAGCCAAAAGCCCCATTTAAATGGGGGGAAAGAAGGGGAAAATCCCCCCCCCCCCACCCGGAAATAAAGCAGGAAATCAAATAAAATATGGGGGAAATAATGAGGAAATTGGGAATAATGGGGAAATAATGAGGAAATGGGGGAAATAATGGGGAAATAATGGAGGAATAGGGAAATAATGGGGAAATAATGGGGGATAATGGGGGAAATAATGGAGAAATAATGGGGAAATGGGGAAATTATGGGGAAATAGGGGAAATAATGGGGGATAATGGGGGAAATAATGGGAAATAATGAGGAAATGGGGAAATAATGGGAAATAGGGGAAATAATGGGGGAAATAATGGGAAATAAGGAAGGAAGAAATGAATGAATGAAGGAAGGAGGAAGTGAATGAATGAATGAAGGAATGAATGAATGAAATGAGGGTGAATGGAGGGAAAATGAAAGGAATGAATGGAAGTGAAGGATGGAAAAGGGGGAAATAATGAATGAATGAAGGGGAAATGGAGCAGAAATGGATTGAAAGGAAGAGGAAATGGAAGGGAGGAAATGGAAGTGAGTGAATGGAAGGAAAGCAATGAATGAATGGAAGGAAGGAAGGCAATGAATGAATGGGAGGAAGGAAAGGAATGAATGAATGAATGGAAGGAAGGCAATGAATGAATGGAAGGAAAGGAATGAATGAATGGAAGGAAGGAAAGCAATGAATGAATGGAAGGAAGGAAGGAAGGCAATGAATGAATGGAAGGAAAGGAATGAATGAAGGAAGGAAGGGAAAGCAATGAATGAATGGAAGGAAGGAAGGAAGGCAATGAATGAATGGAAGGAAGGCAATGAATATGGAAGGAAGGAATGAATGAATGGAAGAAGGAAAGGAATGAATGAATGGAAGGAAGGAAAGGAATGAATGAATGGAAGGAAGGAAGGAATGAACGAAGGAAAGCGAGGAAGGAAGGAAGGAAGGAAGGAAGGAAGGAAGGAAGGAAGGAAGGAAGGAAGGAAGGAAGGAAGGAAGGAAGGAAGGAAGGAAGGAAGGAAGGAAGGAAGGAAGGAAGGAAGGAAGGAAGGAAGGAAGGAAGGAAGGAAGGAAGGAAGGAAGGAAGGAAAGGAAGGAAGGAAGGAAGGAAAGGAAGGGAGGAAAGGAAGGAATGAATGAATGGAAAGGGAGGAAGGAAGGAAGGAATGAATGGAAAGGAGGAAGGAAGGAAGGAATGGAAGCTCAGGGAGTGCAATGGGAATCCAAGAAGTGAATGGAATAGAGTGGATTTGGAATGGAGTGGATTGGGGGGGGGGCTTCAATGGCAGTAAAAGATGAATGGAATTAAGGGGGGGTTTGGGGGGGGGCTTCATTGGTAATAAAACATGAATGGAGTAGATGGAGGTGGGGGGGTTCAATGAGAGCAAAAGATGAGTGGATTGGGGGGGCTTCAGTGATAGGAAAAAGATGAATGAAAGGGGGGCTTCCAATGGCAATAAAACATGAATGGAATTAGAGTAAATGGGGGGGGGGGGGGGTTATTGACACAAGGGGGGGTCATTCATTGACTGGGGGGGCTTCAATAGCAATAGAAGATGAATAGAGTGGATGGGGTGGGAGTGGGGGGCTTCAATGACATTAATAGAGTGGATGGGGGAGGGGCTTCAATGGTAATAAAGGATGGAGAGGGAGAGAACTTCAATGGCAATAAAACATGAATGAAATAGAGTGAAGGGTCATTCATTGACTGGGGGGGGGCTTCAATGGGAATAATGAATGGGTGGGGGGGTTCATTCATTAACTGAGGGGGTTCATTCATAGACGGGGGGTCCCATTCATGGTACATTGATGCAGAAGGGGGATGAATGGAGTAGATGGGGGGGGTTCAATGGCAATAATGAATGGGGGGCGGGGCTTCAATGGCAATAATGAATGGGGGGTGGGGGCTTCAATGGCAATAATGAATGGGGGGGGGTTTCATTCATTAACTGAGGGGTTCATTCATTAACTGAGGGGTTCATTCATAGACGGGGGGTCCCATTCATGGTACATTGATGCAGAAGGGGGATGAATGGAGTAGATGGGGGGGGTTTAATGGCAATAATGAATGGGGGGGGGGGGTTCATTCATTAACTGAGGGGTTCATTCATTAACTGAGGGGTTCATTCATTAACTGAGGGGTTCATTCATGGGTGGGGGGTCCCATTCATGGTACATTGATGCGGAAGGGGGATGAATGGAGTAGATGGGGGGCTTCAATGGCAATAATGAATGGGGGGGGGTTCATTCATTAACTGAGGGGGTTCATTCATAACTGAGGGGTTCATTCATTAACTGAGGGGGTTCATTCATAGACAGGGGTTCCCATTCAGGGTACATTGATGCGGAAGGGGGATGAATGGAGTAGATGGGGGGGGTTTAATGGCAATAATGAATGGGGGGCGGGGCTTCAATGGCAATAATGAATGGGGGGGGGGTTTCATTCATTAACTGAGGGGTTCATTCATTAACTGAGGGGGTTCATTCATAGACAGGGGTTCCCATTCAGGGTACATTGATGCGGAAGGGGCTGTGTGGGACGTGCTGATCCCCCCATTTGAGGACCAGCAGATGCTCCCCGCGTTCCCGCAGCACGTAGGACACGCTGTAAAGCTGCCGGCCCAGGTGCTTCACCTGCAGCTCCTCACACGGCTGCGGGGACCCTGCATGCCCACCAACAGCATGTTGGAACCTATAGGGAGATATAGGATACATGGGGTTATATGGGGTTATAATGGGGGGATATGGGGGTATATGGGGTTATATGGGGGAAATGGGGTTCTAGGGGGGGTATATGGGGGGATATGGGGTTATATGGACCCTGCATGCCCACCAACAGCATGTTGGAACCTATAGGGAGATATAGGATACATGGGGTTATATGGGGTTATATGGGGGGATATGAGGTTCTAGGGGGGGTATATGGGGTTATAATGGGGTTATATGGGGAGATATGGGGTTATATGGACCCTGCATGCCCACCAACAGCATGTTGGAACCTATAGGGAGATAGAGGTTATAATGGGGTTATATGGGGGGATATGAGGTTCTAGGGGGGGTATATGGGGTTATAATGGGGTTATATGGGGTTATAATGGGGTTATATGGGGAGATATGGGGTATATGGACCCTGCATGCCCACCAACAGCATGTTGGAACCTATAGGGAGATAGAGGAGAATATAGGGTTATATGGGGTTATATGGGGGGGATATGGGGTTATATGGGGAGAAATGGGGTTCTAGGGGGGAAATGGGGTTCTAGGGGGGGTATATGGGGTTATATGGGGTTATAATGGGGTTATATGGACCCTGCATGCCCACCAACAGCATGTTGGAACCTATGGAAAATATAGGATATATGGGGTTATATGGGAACCTATAGATACATAGAGAATATAGGAGCTTATATGGGGTTAAATCAGGGGGGGACACCCCCCATAACCCCAATAACTGCCCCCCAATCCCCCATAACCCCAATAACTGCCCCCCAATCCCTCCCCAGCCCTATAACAACCCTCCCAAGCCCCCCAGCCCCATAACCCCCCCACCCCCAGCCCTATAACCACGCCCCCCCCAGCCCCATAAGTCCCCCCCAGCCCCATAACCAGCCCCATAACCCCATAGCCCCATAGATCCCTACCAGCTTTGCTGCAGTCCACAGTGAAGGAGTTCCTCTGCCCTATAACCCCCTCCCCAGCCCCATAACCCCCCAATAACTGCCCCCCAGACCCCCCAGCCCCATAACCAGCCCCATAACCAGCCCCATAACCACCCCCAGCCCCATAACCAGCCCCATAACCACCCCCAGCCCCATAACCAGCCCCATAACCCCCCAGCCCCATAGATCCGTACCAGCTTTGCTGCAGTCCACAGTGAAGGAGTTCCTCTGCCCCACAAAGGCCTTGCTCAGCCCCAAACCTTTGGCCACCACTTTGGAGGGGTCCGAGAAGGTCGGGACCCCCCCAGGGGGGGTGGGTCCGGATGGGGGGGGGGCAGCGGAGGAGCTGGGGGGGGTCGTTGTTGTGGGGGGGGACTGAGACCCCCAACCAGAATCAACCAGAACCGAGGAGCTCTCACGCAGGGAGTGGGTGCTGACCAGACGGGGACCTGGAATAGGGGGAGATATAGGGGGGGGTCCTCATATCCCCCCATAGATCCCCCATATGCCCCTCAAATCCCCCCATACCCCCCCCAAACCCCATATTACCCCATAGACTCCCCATAGACCCCCCTTAGACCCACATATCTCCCCATATCCCCCCATAGAATGCCCTTATCTCCCCCAAAACCCCCCATATCCCCCCATAGATCCCCTGTATCCTCCCCAAAACCCCCAATATCCCCCCTAGACCCCCCATATACCTCCCATAAACCCCTTATAGACCTCCTACACCCCCATATCCCCCCCATATCCCCCTCCAAACTCCCCACTGACCCCCTATAGACCCCCATATCCCCCCATATCTCCCCATATTGCCCCATATCCCCCCCACAGACCCCCATATTGCTCCATATTCCCCCCATAGACCCCATATTGACCCATAGATGCCCCATATTGACCCATAGACCCCCCATATCCCCCCCAAACACCCCATATCCCCCCCATAGACCCACATATCTCCCCCATAGACCCCCTATAGACCCCCATATCCTCCCATATTCCCCCCATAGACCCCTTATAGAGCCTCCGACACCCCCACAGACCCCTATATCCCCCATAGACCCCTATATACCCCCATATCCCCCTCCAAATTCCCCACAGACCCCCTATAGACCCCCATATCCCCCCATATCTCCCCATAGATGTCCCATATTCCCCCTAAATCCCCCCATATCCCCCTCCAAACCCCCATAGACCCCCCATAGACCCCCATATTGACCCATAGACCCCCCATATCCCCCCATAGACTCCCATAGAACCCCCATATCCCCCCATAGACCCCTATATCCCCCTCCAAACCCCCCATATACCCCCATAAACCCCTTATAGAGCCTCCTACACCCCCATATCCCCCCCATAGACCCCCATATCCCCCCCATAGACCCCCATATTGACCCATAGACCCCCATATTGACCCATAGACCCCCATATTGACCCATAGATGCCCCATATTGACCCATAGACCCCCCATATCTCCCCCATAGACCCCCATATTGACCCATAGATGCCCCATATTGACCCATAGACCCCCCATATCCCCCTTACCAGTGACTTTAGCCTTGAAGGGGCTGCCTGCGATGTGATGTGGCCCCCATAGACCCCCCATATCCCCCATAGACCCTCATATTGACCCATAGACCCCCCATATTGACCCATATCCCCCCATAGACCCCCATATCCCCCCCATAGACCCCCACATTGACCCATAGACCCCCCATATTGACCCATATCCCCCCATAGACCCCCATATTGACCCATAGACCCCCATATTTACCCATAGATGCCCCATATTGACCCATATCCCCCCCATAGACCCCCATATTGACCCATAGACCCCCCATATCCCCCCATAGACTCCCATAGACCCCCCATATCCCCCCATAGACCCCTATATCCCCTTCCAAACCCCCCATATACCCCCCATAAACCCCTTATAGAGCCTCCTACACCCCCATATCCCCCCCATAGACCCCCATATCCCCCCCACAGACCCCCATATTGACCCATAGACCCCCATATTGACCCATAGATGCCCCATATTGACCCATAGACCCCCATATTGACCCATAGACCCCCATATTGACCCATAGATGCCCCATATTGACCCATAGACCCCCCATATTGACCCATAGACCCCCATATTGACCCATAGATGCCCCATATTGACCCATAGACCCCATATTGACCCATAGACCCCCATATTGACCCATAGATGCCCCATATTGACCCATAGACCCCCCATATCCCCCTTACCAGTGACTTTAGCCTTGAAGGGGCTGCCTGCGATGTGATGGGGCCCCCCAAACTTGATGGCAATGAGGTAACTGCCGGGTGCCATCGGGGTATAGATGACCCTAAAGCCTTCGGGACACTCCACACACTCCATCTTCACTTTCGATGGACCCTCAATGGTCACAGACAAAGCTCCAGGTCCGGCGTGTATCGTGTTCACCACAAACTCGGCTGGGGAGCCTTAAAATGGGGGGAAAAAGGGGGTTTATGGGGTCCCCCCCCCAATGCTTGGCCCTATAGGCAAAGTAATGGGGTCGCTATGGAGGACATATAGTGCTGCCACCTGGTGGTGGTTATAGAGTATTGCAGGTTAATACAGCTCCGTGCTGCCACCTGGTGGTGGTTATATGGTATTGCAGTTCAATGGAGTTCAGTGCTGCCACCTGGTGGTGGTTATAATGTATTGCAGGTTAATACAGATCAGTGCTGCCACCTGGTGGTGGTTATTTGGTATTGCAGTTTAATTCAGTGCAGTGCTGCCCCCTAGTGGTGGTTATATGATATTGCAGGTTAATACAGATCAGTGCTGCCACCTGGTGGTGGTTATATGATATTGCAGGTTAATACAGATCAGTGCTGCCACCTGGTGGTGGTTATATGATATTGCAGGTTAATACAGATCAGTGCTGCCATCTAGTGGTGGTTATATGGTATTGCAGTTCAATGCATTCAGTGCTGCCCCCTAGTGGTGGTTATATGGTATTGCAGTTCAATGCATTTCAGTGCTGCCCCCTAGTGGTGGTTATATGGTATTACAGTTCAATGCAGCTCAGTGCTGCCATCTAGTGGTGGTTATATGGTATTGCAGTTCAATGCATTTCAGTGCTGCCCCCTAGTGGTGGTTATATAGTATTGCAGTTCAATGCAGTTCAGTGCTGCCCCCTAGTGGTGGTTATATGGTATTGCAGTTCAATGCATTTCAGTGCTGCCCCCTAGTGGTGGTTATATGGTATTACAGTTCAATGCAGTTCAGTGCTGCCCCCTAGTGGTGGTTATATAGTATTGCAGTTCAATGCAGTTCAGTGCTGCCACCTAGTGGTGGATGTATGGTATTGCAGTTCAATGCAGCTCAGTGCTGCCCCCTAGTGATGGTCCTCCAATTGCCCCTTATTGCCCCCTATTGCCTCCACAGCTCAGTGCTGCCCCCTAGTGGTGGTTAAGAAGCATTGCAGTCCCACTCAGTGCTGCCCTCTAGTGGCGATACCACCCCATTGCCCCCCATAGCTCAGTGCTGCCCCCTACTGGTGGTCCTTCCACCATCCTCATTGACCCCCATTGCCCCCCATAGCTCAGTGCTGCCCCCTAGCGGTGGTTAAGAAGCATTGCAATCCAACTCAGTGCTGCCCCCTAGTGGTGATTGGAAAGCATTGCCCCCCATAGCCCCCATAGCCCCCCATAGGAAAGCATTGCCCCCCATTGCCTCCTATTGCCCCCCATAGCCCTCATAGCCCCCTATAGCCCCCCATAGGAAAGCATTGCCCCCCATTGCCCCCCATAGCCCCCCATAGCCCCCATAGCTCCCCATTGCCCCCATAGCCCCCTACCGGTGGTTCCTCCCTCCAGTCCTGCCCCATAGGCTGTGACGAGGCCGGGGTCTCCAGCTTGGCCGGGGTCTCCCACGCGGACCTTGAAGGGGCTCCCGGGGATGTGGGCCCCATCGAACTTGACGTCAATGGAGTAAACGCCGTTCTCACGCGGGATGAAACGCACCGCGTACTTATCTATGGGGCAGAGATAGGGGGCGTTATGGGGTTATATGGGGTTATAATGGGGTTCTATGGGGGTATAATGGGGGTATATGGGGGGATATGGGGTTATAATGGGGGGATATGGGGGGATATGGGGTTATAATGGGGGTATATGGGGGCATATGGGGGTATAATGGGGCTATATGGGGTTATAATGGGGCTATATGGGGTTATAATGGGGGTATATGGGGTTATAATGGGGGTATATGGGGTTATATAGGGTTTATATGGGGTTATAGGGGGGTATATGGGGTTGTATGGGGTTCTCACGCGGGATGAAACGCACCGCGTACTTATCTATGGGGCAGAGATAGGGGGCGTTATGGGGTTATATGGGGTTATAATGGGGGTATATGGGGTTATATAGGGTTTATATGGGGTTATAGGGGGGTATATGGGGTTGTATGGGGTTCTCACGCGGGATGAAACGCACCGCGTACTTGTCTGTGGGGCAGAGATAGGGGGTGTTATGGGGTTATATGGGGTTATAATGGGGGTATATGGGGTTATATGTGGTGATATGGGGTTCTGTGGGGTTCTATGGGGTTCTCACGCGGGATGAAACACACCGTGTACTTGTCTGTGGGGCAGACATAGGTGGTGATAGGGGGGTATATGGGGGTATAATGGGGGTATATGGGGTTATAATGGGGGTATATGGGGGTATATGGGGTTATAGGGGGGTATATGGGGGTATAATGGGGGTATAATGGGGGTATATGGGGTTATAATGGGAGCATATGGGGGTATAATGGGGTTATATGGGGGTATATGGGGTTATAATGGGGGTATATGGGGTTATAATGGGGGTATATGGGGTTATAGGGGGTTATAGAGGGGGTATAGGGGGTTCTATGGTGTCCTATGGGGTTCTAATGGGGTTATATGGGGGGGTTATGGGTTTATATAAGCTTGTACGGGGGGTTATGGGGTTATACTAGGGGTTATATGGGTGTATAATGGGGTTCTATGGGGTTATAGGGGGAGTTATATGGAGGTATATGGGGTTATGTAAGGGTATATAAGGTTATACGGGGTTATAATGGGGTTCTATGGGGTTATAGGGGGTGTTATATGGAGATATATGGGGTTATATAAGGGTATATAAGGTTATACGGGGTTATAATGGGGTTCTATGGGGTCCTATGGGGCTCTATGGGGTTCTATGGGTCTGATGATGGATCTATGGGGCAGGATGTGGGTCTGACCTTCGGTAACCTCGGATATATGACACTCCTCGATGGCCCCGGACGGGCTGTGAACTTTGGCATCCAAAGCCCCTTTGGCCCCATTGAGGCTGACGGCGAACGAGGCGGGTTGGTGAACCTTCAGACCGGACTCCTATGGGGGGGGGGGACAATAAGAGACCCCAACGGGGAGGGGACAGACCATAATAGTCCTGGGGGGGGGGGGGTGGATCTATGGGGTGGGGGGGATGACATCCCATAATAGTCCCAAAGGGGGGAGGGATCTATGGGGTGGGAGGGATGACAGACCATAATAGTCCTGGGGGGGGAGGGGGTGGATCTATGGGGTGGGGGGGGGGACATCCCATAATAGTCCTTGGGGGGGGGGGTCATCTATGGGGGTCATCTATGGGGCTGGGGGTTGATCTATGGGGCTGAAGGGCGGGGGGGCACAACATAAGAGTCCCAAAAGGGGGGGGGGGACATCCCATAATAGTCCTGGGGGGGGACAACAGCCCATAATAGTCCTGAAAAGGGGGGGGTGACATCCCATAATAGTCCTGGGGGGGGAGGGGGTGGATCTATGGGGTGGGGAGGGATGACAGACCATAATAGTCCTTGGGGGGCGGGGGACAGACCATAATAGTCCTGGGGGGGGAAGGGGTGGATCTATGGGGTGGGAGGGATGACAGACCATAATAGTTCGGGGGGGGGGGGGGGGGGAGACACAGACTATAATAGACCCGGGGGCGGGGTCATCTATGGGGCTGGGGGGGTGATCTATGGGGTTTGGGGGGGGGTTGACATCCCATAATAGTCCCAAAGGGGGGAGGGATCTATGGGGTGGGAGGGGTGACAGACCATAATAGTCCTTGGGGGGGAAGGGGTGGATCTATGGGGTGGGAGGGATGACAGACCATAATAGTCCTGGGGGGGGGCGGGGACAGACCATAATAGTCCTGGGGGGGGGGGGTGGATCTATGGGGTGGGAGGGGGGACAGACCATAATAGTCCTGGGGGGGGGGGGGACACAGACTATAATAGTCCCGGGGGGGGGGGAGACATCCCATAATAGTCCTTGGGGGGGGGTCATCTATGGGGCTGGGGGTTGATCTATGGGGCTGGAGGGCGGGGGGGCACAACATAAGAGTCCCAAAGGGGGAGGGGAAGTGACATCCCATAATAGTCCTTGGGGTGGGGGGGGTTTGACATCCCATAATAGTCCCAAGGGGGGGGGGGGGGGCAGGACCCCATAATATCACCATAGGGGTCTCTGCCCCATAACCCACCCCACCCCATAACCCCCACATAGGGGGGGTTCCAAGCCCCATAACCCCCCACACCCCATACCCACCCCATAGGGGACCTAGACCCCCATTTGGGGAGGGTCCAAACCCCATAACCCCCCCCACCCCATAACCCACCCCATAACCGCCCCCCCCAGCCCCATAACCCCCACATAGGGGGGGTCCCAAACCCCATAACCCAACCCCCCACCCCATAACCCACCCCATAGATGGCCCCATTTGGGGGGGGGGGTCCAAACCCCATAGCACCCCCCCCATAACCCACCCCATAGATGACCCCATTTGGGGCAGGTCCATACCCCAACCCCCCCCAACCCTCCCCATATTATATGGGGGGTGGGGTGGGGGTTGGGTCATCCCGCCCCACAAGTTATGGGGTTTCTTCCCCCACCCCCCCCCCCATTCCCATCCATCTCCCCACTTACCTTATGGGGGGGGGCTTTTAGGGGGGGTTAATGGGGCAGAACGGGGGGTCCCAAACACACCCCCCCCTTGACCCCCATCTATGGGGGTTATAGGGCTGGGGGGGGGGGCTTCTATGGGGCCGTTCTGCTCCTTTAACCCCCCCATTGCACCCCATAACCTGGCCCCACATTATATATATGGGGCTGGGGGGGGGGGGGGGCTGTTAATAGCCTTTATCAGAGACCCCGAGAGAGGGGGGGGCGCACGGGGGGGCACTGCCCCCTAAATGGCCCTATATGGCTGCCCTAGAGATCTATAGACCCCACTGAGCCCTATAGATCCCATAGACCCCAATAAAGCACTACAGACCCTATAGAGCCCTATAGACCCCTAAATGGCCCTATATGGCTGCCCTAGAGATCTATAGACCCCACTGAGCCCTATAGATCCCATAGACCCCAATAAAGCACTACAGACCCTATAGAGCCCTACAGACCCCATAGACCCCGATAAAGCCCCTATAGAGCACTATAGGCCCCACTGAAGCCCCCTAAGTGCCCTGTAGAGCCCACTTCAGCCCCCTAAGTGTCCTCCAGAGCTCCATAGAGACCCCTAAGTGCCCCATAGAGCCCCCTAAATACCCCATAGAGCCCCATAAATACCCCATAGAGCCCCATAGATCTCCACAGGCCCCCTAAATACCCTCTAGAGACCCATGGAGACCCATAGGCCCCCTAAATACCCTCTAGAGCCCCATGGAGACCCATAGGCCTCCTAAATACCCTCTAATTCCCCACAGAGCCCCATATATGCCCTAAAGAGCTCCATAGAACCCCATAGAGCCCCATATATGTCTTCTAGAACTCCATAGAGCCTTGTAGGTCCTCTCTATGCCCTCCAGAACCCCACAGATATCCTATATGCCCTCCAGAGCCCCATAGAGCCCTATATGCCCTCCAGAGCCCCATAGAGCCCTATATGTCCACCAGAGCCCCACAGAGCCCCCTATGTGCCCTCTAGAGCCCCCTATTGCCCCCTATATGGCCTCCAGAGCCCCACAGATATCCTATATGCCCTCCAGAGCCCCATAGAGCCCTATATGGCCTCCAGAGCCCCATAGAGCCCCATAGAGCCCCCTATTGCCCCCTATATGGCCTCCAGAGCCCCATAGATCCTCATAGATCCCCATAGAGCCCCCTATAGCCCCCTATTGCCCCCTATATGGCCTCCAGAGCCCCATAGATCCCCATAGAGCCCCCTATAGCCCCCTATTGCCCCCTATATGGCCTCCAGAGCCCCATAGATCCCCATAGAGCCCCCTATAGCCCCCTATTGCCCCCTATATGGCCTCCAGAGCCCCACAGAGCCCCATAGAGCCCCCTATAGCCCCCTATATGGTCTCCAGAGCCCCATAGATCCCCATAGAGCCCCCTATATGGCCTCCAGAGCCCCACAGATATCCTATATGCCCTCCAGAGCCCCATAGAGCCCTATATGTCCTCCAGAGCCCCATAGATCCCCATAGATCCCCATAGATCCCCCTACTGCCCCCTATATGGCCATGTGTAGGGCCTGTGCGCGCCCCTCTCCCGGAGCCTCACCTGAAGGCTAGAAACAGTGAGACGTCGCGCGGCGTCGCTGTTGGGGGCAGCGGGAACCACAAAGGGGCTGTCGGGGATGTGCTCGTCATTGAACTTCACCGCCACCTCGTAATCACCTGCGGGGTAACGAGCACCTCGTTAATTGACTCATTAAGCAGGCCATCAATGGGGATCAATGGGGGATAAGATCCATTGGGGTCAATGGGGGTCAATAGGGGTCAGTGGGTGTCAATGGAGGTCAATGGGGATCAATTGCGGTCAATGGAAGTCAATGGGGATCAATAGGGGTCAATGGGGATCAATGGGGATCAATAGAGGTCAATGGGAGTCAGTGGCAGTCAATGGGGATCAATGGGTGTCAATGGCAGTCAATGGGGATCAATGGGGATCAATAGAGGTCAATGGGAGTCAATGGGGATCAATGGGGATCAATAGAGGTCAATGGGAGTCAATGGGAGTCAATGGGGATCAATGGGAGTCAATGGGAGTCAATGGCAGTCAATGGGGATCAATGGGTGTCAATGGCAGTCAATGGGGATCAATGGGTGTCAATGGCAGTCAATGGGGATCAATGGGGATCAATAGAGGTCAATGTAGATCCATTGGGGTCAATGGGGGTCAATAGGGGTCAGTGGGTGTCAATGGAAGTCAATGGGGATCAATTGCGGTCAATGGGGATCAATAGAAGTCAATGGGGATCAATGGGGATCAATAGAGTTCAATGGGAGTCAATGGGAGTCAATGGGGATCAATGGGGATCAATGGGGATCAATGGTAGTCAATGGGGGTCAATGGGGATCAATGGGGATCAATAGAGGCCAATGGGAGTCAATGGGGATCAATGGGGAACAATGGGAGTCAATGGGAGTCAATGGGGGTCAATGGGGATCAATGGGGGTCAATGGGGATCAATGGGGGTCAATGGGGATCAATGGGAGTCAATGGGGATCAATGGGAGACAATGGGGATCAATGGGGATCAATGGGTGTCAATGGGGATCAATGGGGGTCAATGGGGATCAATGGGTGTCAATGGGGATCAATGGGAGACAATGGGGATCAATGGGGATCAATGGCAGTCAATGGGGGTCAATGGGGGTCAATGCAGATCAATGGGGATCAATGGGTGTCAATGGGGATCAATGGGGATGTGCTCGTCATTGAACTTCACCGCCACCTCGTAATCACCTGCGGGGTAACGAGCACCTCTTTAATTGACTCATTAAGCAGGCCATCAATGGGGATCAATGGGGGATAAGATCCATTGGGGTCAATGGGGGTCAATAGGGGTCAGTGGGTGTCAATGGAGGTCAATGGGGATCAATTGCGGTCAATGGAAGTCAATGGGGATCAATAGGGGTCAATGGGGATCAATGGGGATCAATAGAGGTCAATGGGAGTCAGTGGCAGTCAATGGGGATCAATGGGTGTCAATGGCAGTCAATGGGGATCAATGGGGATCAATAGAGGTCAATGGGAGTCAATGGGGATCAATGGGGATCAATGGGGATCAATAAAGGTCAATGGGAGTCAATGGGAGTCAATGGGAGTCAATGGGGATCAATGGGGATCAATGGGGATCAATAAAGGTCAATGGGAGTCAATGGGAGTCAATGGGAGTCAATGGGGATCAATGGGGATCAATGGGGATCAATAGAGGTCAATGGGAGTCAATGGGAGTCAATGGGGATCAATGGGAGTCAATGGGAGTCAATGGGGGTCAATGGGGATCAATAGAAGTCAATGTAGATCCATTGGGGTCAATGGGGGTCAATAGGGGTCAGTGGGTGTCAATCGGGATCAATGGGGATCAATTGCGGTCAATGGGGATCAATAGAGGTCAATGGGGATCAATGGGAATCAATGGCAGTCAATGCAAGTCAATGGAGGTCAATGGGGATCAATGGCGGTCAATGGGGATCAATGGCAGTCAATGGGGGTCAATGGGGGTCAATGCAGATCAATGGTGATCAATAGAGGTCAATGGGGTTCAATGGGGTCAATGGGGATCAATGGGAGTCAATGGGGGTCAATGGGGTTCAATGGGAGTCAATGGGGTTCAATGGGGTCAATGGGGATCAATGGGAGTCAATGGGTGTCAATGGGGATCAATGGGGATGTGCTCGTCATTGAACTTCACCGCCACCTTGTAATCACCTGCGGGTTAACGAGCACCTCGTTAATTGACTCATTAACTCATTAACCAGCCCTTCATATAGGGCAGCAATTGGGGATGGGACCCATTGGGGTCAATGGGGATCAATCAGGGACAGTGGGTGTCAATGGGGGTCAATGGGAGTCAATGGGTTTCAATGGGGGTCAATGGGGATGTGCTCGTCATTGAACTTCACCGCCACCTCGTAATCACCTGCGGGTTAACGAGCACCTCGTTAATTGACTCATTAAGCAGTGGATCAATGGATGTCAATGGGGGATGAGATCCATTGGGGTCAATGACGGTCAATGGGGCTCAATAGGGATCAATGGGGGTCAATGGGGATCAATGGGGGTCAATGGGGATCAATGAGGATCAATGGGGATCAATGGTAGTCAATGGGGGTCAATGGGGATCAATGGGGATCAATAGAGGTCAATGGGAGTCAATGGGAGTCAATGGGAGTCAATGGGGATCAATGGGAGTCAATGGGTGTCAATGGGAGTCAATGGGAGTCAATGGGGATCAATGGGAGTCAATGGGAGTCAATGGCAGTCAATGGGGATCAATAGAAGTCAATGGGGGTCAATGGGGATCAATGGGAGTCAATGGGGATCAATAGAGGTCAATGGGAGTCAATGGGAGTCAATGGGGATCAATGGGAGTCAATGGGAGTCAATGGCAGTCAATGGGGATCACTGGGGTTCAATAGAGGTCAATGGGAGTCAATGGCAGTCAATGGGGATCAATGGGTTTCAATGGGGATCAATGGGAATGTGCTCCTCATTGAACTTATGGGGCCAGCCCATGTTATGGGGCCATCTGAGCTTATAGGGTCAGTATTGGGGTCCCCATATCCCTCCCCAGCCCCATACCAGGCTGAGCTTATGGGGTCAGCCCTTGTTATGGGGCCATCTGAGCTTATGGGGCTGAGCTTATAGGGCCAGCATTGGGGTCCCCATACCCCATGTTATGGGGTCATTTAAGCTTATAGGGCCAGCATTGGAGTCCCCATACCCCCCCCCCCCATCTCTGCCCCATATCCTGCCCCATATCTGCCCCATATCCCCACCCATCCCTGCCCCATATCCTGCCCCATACCCCCCCCCATCCCTGCCCCATATCCTGCCCCATATCCCGCCCCATATCCTGCCCCATATCCTGCCCCATATCCCCCCATATCCTGCCCCATATCCTGCCCCATATCCCCCCATATCCCCATACCGGGTTCTTGCACGACGTATGAGACCCCACAGGATCCATCTTTCCGGTCCTCGAACGCGATCTCGGCTTTGCTGGGACCCTCCACCGAGATGGACAGACCCCCAGCCCCGGCCTCACGCGTCCAGATGCTGAACTCCGCTATGGGGCAGAAACATGGGGGTCAGACCCATAGACCCCCCTATAACCCCCCATTATGCCCCATAGACCACCTATAACCCCCCATTATGCCCCATAGACCCCCTATAACCCCTCATAGCCCCCCTATAACCCCCTATTATGCCCCATAGACCCCCCATAACCCCTCATCATGCCCCATAGACTCCCTCTAACCCCCCATAACCCCCCTATAACCCCCCATTCCCCCCATAGACCCCCTCTAACCCCCCATAGACCCTCTATAACCCCCCATAGCCCCCTATATCCCCCCATAACCCCCCTACAACCCCCCATAGACCCCCTCTAACCCCCTATAACACCCCATAGCCCCCCTATAACACCCCACAGACCCCATATAACCCCTCATAGACCCCCTATAACCCCTCATTACCCCCCTATAACACCCCATAGACCCCCTATAACCCCCCATAACTGCCCCATAGCCCCCCCCTATCTCTTACCTGGCACTCCAGTCTCAGCCCTTTCCAATCCGGGCCCCCCAGCTCTGACTTTATGAGCCCCCCCCTCTCCGAGGGGTCCCACAGTGAACTGGAAGGGGCTGCCCGGGACGTGCTGCCCCCATAGCCCCCCTATAACCCCCCTGTAACCCTCTATAACCCCCTATAGCCCCCCTATAACCCCCCATAACCCCCTATAACACCCCATAGACCCCCTATAACCCCCTATAACCCCCTATAACACCCCTATAACACCCCATAGACCCCCTATAACCCCCCTATAACACCCCATAGACCCCCTCTAACCCCCCATAACCCCCCTATAATCCCCCATTCTGCCCCATAGCCCCCCTATAACCCCCTATAACACCCCATAGCCCCCCTATAACCCCCTATAACCCCCCATAGCACCCCTATAACACCCCACAGACCCCATATAACCCCTCACAGACCCCCTATAACCTCCCATAGCCCCCCTATAACCCCCCATAGCCCCCCTATAACCCCCCATAGACCCCCTATAACCCCCTATTATCACTCACCAGGCACTCCAGTCTCAGCCCTCTCCAATCCGGGCCCCCCAGCTCTGACTTTATGAGCCCCCCCCTCTCCGAGGGGTCCCACAGTGAACTGGAAGGGGCTGCCCGGGACGTGCTGCCCCCATAGCCCCCCTATAACCCCCCATAGCCCCCCTATAACCCCCTATAACACCCCATAGCCCCCCTATAACCCCCTATAACACCCCATAGACCCCCTATAACCCCCTATAACACCCCATAGACCCCCTATAACCCCCCATAGCCCCACTATAACCCCCTATAACACTCCCTAGGCCCCCTCTAACCCCCCATAGCCCCCCTATAACCCCCTATAACCCCCCTATAACCCCCTATAACACCCCATAGACCCCCTCTAACCCCCCATAGACCCCCTATAATCCCCCATTCTGCCCCATAGCCCCCCTATAACCCCCTATAACACCCCATAGCCCCCCTATAACCCCCTATAACCCCCCATAGCACCCCTATAACACCCCACAGACCCCATATAACCCCTCATAGACCCCCTATAACCCCTCATTACCCCCCTATAACACCCCATAGCCCCACTATAACCCCCTATAACACCCCCTAGACCCCCTATAACCCCCCATAGCCCCACTATAACTCCCCATTATACCCCACAGACCCCCTATAACCCCCCCTATGGGTGCTATGGGGCCCTATCTCTTACCAGGCACTCCAGTCTCAGCCCTCTCCAATCCGGGCCCCCCAGCTCTGACTTTATGAGCCCCCCCCTCTCCGAGGGGTCCCACAGTGAACTGGAAGGGGCTGCCCGGGACGTGCTGCCCTCGGTCCTTGACGCTGACCGAATGGACCCCGCTCTCTTCGGGGACGAAGCGGATGCTGTAGGAGCCGCTTTCCCCTTCCAGGACCTGGGCGGCCATAGAGGAACCCGACGGGGCCGTCACGTGGGCTGTCACCTCGTGGGAGCTGGGGTCTGTATGGGGGTACGACATTATAAGGACCCATAGGACTGACCCCATAGGGATTGACCCCATAGGAACCCATTGGGACCCTGCGCCCCCCCCCCAGACCCCATTCAGGTCCATTTTGGGATCCCCAGAATGGGGCTGAGACACCCATAGGACCCCCCTGTCCCCCCATAGGACCCCCAAGACGCCCCATGGGACACCCCCCGCCCCACTTTACCCCCCCAAGACCCCCCCAGAACCCCCCAGCCCCAATTTAGGTCCATTTTGGGACACCCCGGACCCCCCCAAGGCCCCCCAGCTCCCCCCATGGCCCCCCCATAGGACCCCTCCAGACCCCCATAGAACCCATAGGACCCCCCATAGGACCCCCCAGCCCCACTTAACCCCCCCATAGGACCCCCAAGACCCCCCCCGGACCCCCATAGAACCCATAGGACCCCCCATAGACCCCCCATAGGACCCCCAAGACACCCCCCAGATTCCCATAGAACCCATAGAACCCCCCAGA
This sequence comes from Coturnix japonica, assembly GCF_054131305.1. Classification (NCBI taxonomy): domain Eukaryota; kingdom Metazoa; phylum Chordata; class Aves; order Galliformes; family Phasianidae; genus Coturnix; species Coturnix japonica. The sequence continues at coordinate 27,466 of NW_028189056.1, read as the reverse complement.
CCCCCATAGGATCCATAGGACTCCCCAGGCCCCCATAGGACTCCCAAGACCGCCCCAAGACCCCCCATAGGACCCCCCAGACCCTCCATAGGACCCCCAAGACCCCCCATAGGACCCCCAAGACCCCCCCCAGACCCCCCATAGGATCCATAGGACCCCCCAGACCCTCCATAGGACCCCCAAGACCCCCCATAGGACCCCCAAGACCCCCCCCAGACCCCCCATAGGACCCATAGGACCCCCCAGACCCCCCATAGGCCCCCCCGTCCCCCCATAGACCCCCTGTCCCCCCATAGGACCCCCCCAGACCCCCATAGGACCCATAGGACCCCCCATAGACCCCCTGTCCCCCCATAGGACCCCCCCAGACCCCCATAGGACCCATAGGACCCCCCATAGACGCCCCATAGCCCCCCTGTCCCCCCATAGGACCCCCCCAGACCCCCATAGAACCCATAGGACCCCCCATAGACCCCCCATAGCCCCCCTGTCCCCCCATAGGACCCCCCCAGACCCCCATAGGACCCATAGGACCCCCCATAGACCCTCCATAGGCCCCCCTGTCCCCCCATAGGACCCCCCCAGACCCCCATAGAACCCATAGGACCCCCCATAGGACCCCCCAGCCCCACTTAACCCCTCCATAGGACCCCCAAGACCCCCCCCGGACCCCCATAGAACCCATAGGACCCCCCAGACCCCCATAGGACCCCCAAGACACCCCCCAGATTCCCATAGGACCCATAGAACCCCCCAGACCCCCATAGGATCCATAGGACCCCCCAGACCCCCATAGGACCCCCAAGACCCCCCATAGGACCCCCAGGACCCCCCCAGACCCCCATAGGACCCATAGGACCCCCCATAGACCCCCTGTCCCCCCATAGGACCCCCCCAGACCCCCATAGGACCCCCCCATAGACCCCCCATAGGCCCCCCTGTCCCCCCATAGGACCCCCCCAGACCCCCATAGGACCCATAGGACCCCCCATAGCCCCCCTGTCCCCCCATAGGACCCCCCCAGACCCCTATAGGACCCCCCATAGCCCCCCTGTCCCCCCATAGGACCCCCCCAGACCCCCATAGGACCCATAGGACCCCCCCATAGACGCCCCATAGCCCCCCTGTCCCCCCATAGGACCCCCCCAGACCCCCATAGGACCCATAGGACCCCCCATAGACCCCCCATAGCCCCCCTGTCCCCCCATAGGACCCCCCCAGACCCCCATAGGACCCATAGGACCCCCCATAGACCCCCCATAGCCCCCCTGTCCCCCCATAGGACCCCCCCAGACCCCCATAGGACCCATAGGACCCCCCATAGACCCCCCATAGCCCCCCTGTCCCCCCATAGGACCCCCCAGACCCCCATAGGACCCATAGGACCCCCCATAGACCCCCCATAGCCCCCCTGTCCCCCCATAGAACCCCCCCAGACCCCCATAGGACCCATAGGACCCCCCACAGACCACCCATAGACCCCCCCAGACCCCCATAGGACCCCCCCAGACCCCCAGACCCCCCATAGGACCCATAGGACCCCCCATAGACCCCCCATAGCCCCCCCACCTGGCATTTTGAGGCTGAGGTCGCACGCCGTCCCCACATGAGCCTCGGGGGGGGCCCTGCGGCGCCGCGTGATGCTCTCCTTCACCCGGCCCTCACCCGTCACCTTCACCGAGAACGGGCTCCCTGGGGGGGGGAAACCAGTTAGGACCAGTACGGACCAGTATAGACCAGTATAGACCAGTATGGACCAGTATAGACCAGTTAGAACAAGTATGGACCAGTATGGACCAGTATAGAGCAGTATAGAGCAGTATGGAGCAGTATGGACCAGTTAGAACAGGTATGGACCAGTATGGAGCAGTATGGAGCAGTACAGATCAGTATGGGGCAGTATAGACCAGTACTGACCAGTTAGAACTGGTATGGACCAGTATGGACCAGTATAGACCAGTTAGAACAGGTATGGAACAGTATGGACCAGTATGGAGCAGTTAAAACCAGTATGGACCAGTTAGAACAGGTATGGACCAGTATGGACCAGTATAGAGCAGCACTGACCAGTATGGACCAGTACGGACAAGTCAGAACTGGTATGGACCAGTATGGACCAGTATGGACCAGTTAGAACTGGTACGGACCAGTATGGAGCAATTCAAACCAGTATGGACCAGTTACAACTGGTATGGACCAGTTAGAACCAGTACAGCCCCCAGACCCACATATAACCCCCATATAACCCCATTATACCCCATTATAACCCCCTTATACCCCATTATAACCCCATTAGACCCCATTATACCTCATTATATCCCATTATATCCCAGTATAACCAGTACCAGGCACATGCTGGTCCCCGAATTGCACAGCTATGATGTAGTTTCCAGGCTCAGTGGGGCAGTACAGCCCCCAGACCCACATTATACCCCATTATACCCCATTATAACCCCCTATAACCCCATTATAACCCACTATAACCCCATATAAACTCCATTATATCCCAGTATATCCCAGTATAACCAGTACCAGGCACATGCTGGTCCCCGAATTGCACAGCAATGATGTAGTTTCCAGGCTCTGTGGGGCAGTACAGCCCCCAGACCCACATTATACCCCATTATACCCCATTATAACCCCCTATAACCCCATTATAACCCCATATAAACCCCATTATATCCCATTATATCCCAGTATATCCCAGTATAACCAGTACCAGGCACATGCTGGTCCCCGAATTGCACAGCAATGATGTAGTTTCCAGGCTCAGTGGGGCAGTACAGCCCCCAGACCCACATTATACCCCATTATATCCTATTATAACCCCCTATAACCCTATTATATCCCATTATAACCCCATTATATCCCAGTATATCCCAGTATAACCAGTACCAGGCACGTGCTGGTCCCCGAATTGCACAGCAATGATGTAGTTTCCAGGCTCAGTGGGGCAGTACAGCCCCCAGACCCACATTATACCCCATTATATCCTATTATAACCCCCTATAACCCTATTATATCCCATTATAACCCCATTATATCCCAGTATATCCCAGTATAACCAGTACCAGGCACGTGCTGGTCCCCGAATTGCACAGCAATGATGTAGTTTCCAGGCTCAGTGGGGCAGTAGCCCACCCTGCAGGTCCCATCCGGCAGCTCCTCGGTGCTGATGTCCACTTTGCTGGGCCCCTCAATGGACAGGCTCAGCCCCCCATAACCTATGGGGGGGGGGGGGGGTGTTAATTAACACGGGGGGGGTTAATTAATGAGGGGGTTAATTAGTGGGATGGGGGGGGGTATAAAGGAAGAGAGGACCCCATTAACCCCCCCCAGTCCCTTTGGGGGTCCCATTAACCCCCTTAAAGCCCATCAGGGGTCCCATCACCCCCCTTAAAGGCCCCCCAGCCCCATTGAGGGGTCCCATTAACCCCCCCAACCTCATCGGGGGTCCCTATAACCCCATTGAGAGTCCCTTTAACCCCCCCCCATCCACACTGAGGGTCCCATTAACCCCCTTAAAGCCCATTGGGGGTCCCATTAACTCCCCCCCCCAGCCCCATTGGGGGTCCCTATAACCCCATTGGGGGTCCCATTAACCCCCCCTTAAAGCCCATTTGGGGTCCCATTAACCCCCTTTAACCCCCCCAGCCCCATTGGGGGTCCCTCTAACCCCCCCCATGCCCATTGAGGGTCCCTATAACCCCATTAAGAGTCCCTTTAACCCCCCCCCCATCCCCACTGAGGGTCCCATTAACCCCCTTAAAGCCCATTTGGGGTCCCATTAACCCCCTTTAACCCCCCCAGCCCCATTGGGGGTCCCTCTAACCCCCCCCATCCCCATTGAGGGTCCCTATAACCCCATTGGGGGTCCCATTAACCCCACTGGGGGTCCCATTAACCCCCTTTAACTCCCCCCATCCCCATTGAGGGTCCCTATAACCCCATTGGGGGTCCCATTAACCCCCTTAAAGCCCATTTGGGGTCCCATTAACCCCCTTTAACCCCCCCAGCCCCATTGAGGGTCCCTATAACCCCACTGGGGGTCCCATTAACCCCCCCTTAAAGCCCATTTGGGGTCCCATTAACCCCCTTTAACCCCCCCCAGCCCCATTGAGGGTCCCATCTACCCCCTTATCCCCCCCTTACCTGCATCCCTGGTGTCGATGGTGAAATGTGTGGGGGTGAACGTCCTCCCCTCGTGCAGCCCCGGCCCCCCAACCCGGACCCTGCTGGCGTCCCCCAGCTCGGCCTGGCTGATGGTGACGGCTATGGGGCTGCGGGGCAGCGGCTGCCCCCCACGGGAGATGTGAACCAGGTGCTCCCCCACCTCCTGGGGGACAAATGAGATCCCTAAAAGGGGGGAGGGGGGGTAAAAACCAGTGAGGACCCATTGAGAACACATAGAGTCCCAATGGGTCCCATTGAAAACCCATTGAATCCCATTGAGTCCCATGGAGACCCCATTGAGAACCATTGAGTCCCACTGAAACCCCATTGAATCCCATTGAGTCCCATTGAGAACCCATGGAAACCCATTGAGAACCATTAAGTCCCATTGAGACCCCACTGAATCCCATTGAGTCCCATTAAGACCCATAGAGACCCCATTGAGTCCCATTGAGTCCCATTAAGACCCCATAGAGACCCCATTCAATCCCATTGAGTCCCATTAAGACCCATAGAGAGCCACTGAGTCCCATGGAGACTCTATTGAGAACCATCGAGACCCCAGTGAAACCCCATTGAGAACGATTGAGAACCACTGAGAACCCATTAGAACCCATTGAGTCCCATTGAGAACCATGGAGACCCCATGGAGACCCCATTGAGGTGCTCCCCCACCTCCTGGGGGACAAACGAGATCCCTATAAAGGGGAGGGGGGGGGGGGTAAAAACCAGTGAGGACCCATTGAGAACCCATAGAGTCCCAATGGGTCCCATTGAGAACCATTGAAACCCCATGGAGTCCCAGGGAGTCCCATGGAGAACCATTGAGCCCCACTGAGAACCAATGTAGACCCCACTGAACACCATTGAGATCCCATTGAGAACCATTAAGTCCCACTGAGAACCATTGAGACCCCATTGAATCCCACTGAGTCCCATTGAGAACCCACTGATTCCCATTGAGTCCCATTAAGAACCCATGGAGACCCACTGAGAACTGTTGAGAACCATTAAGTTCCATTGAGAACCCATTGATAACCATTGAGAACCAGTGAGACCCCATTGAGTCCCATTGAGAACCATTGAATCCCATTGAGACCCCATTGAATTCCATTGAGTCCCATTGAGAACCATTGAATCCCATTGAGACCCCATTGAATTCCATTGAGTCCCATTGAGAACCATTGAATCCCATTGAGACCCCATTGAATTCCATTGAGGCCCATTGAGAACCATTGAATCCCACTGAGAACCATTGAGAACCATTGGGTCCCATTGAGTCCCATTAAGAACCCATGGAGACCCCATTGAGTCCCATTGAGACCCATTGATTCCCATTCAGTCCCACTGAGAACCCATGGAGACCCATTGAGACCCATTGAGTCCCATAGAGACCCCATTGAGAACCACTGAGTTCCATAGAGACCCCATTGAGAACCCATTGATAATCATTGAGAACCATTGATTCCCATTGAGACCCCATAGAGACCCCATAGAGCCCCATTGATTCCCATTGAGAACCATTGGGACCCATTGAGTTCTATTGATTCCCATTGATTCCCATTGAGTCCAATTGAGACCCATTGATTCCCATTGAGTTCTATTGATTCCCATTGATTCCCATTGAGTCCCATTGAGACCCATTGAGTTCTATTGATTCCCATTGAGTCCCATTGAGTCCCATTGAGACCCATTGAGTTCTATTGATTCCCATTGAGTCCCATTGAGAACCACTGGGAACCCACTGAGTCCCATTGAGCCCCATAGAGTCCCATTGAGACCCATTGAGATCCATTGAATCCCATAGAGTCCCATAGAGCCCCATTGAGACCCATAGAGTCCCCATAGAGTCCTATAGAGACCCCATTGAAGTGCCCCTCCCCCCCCGGAAGTGCCCCCCTCCTCCCCGGAAATCCTCCTCCCCCCGGAAGTGCCCACCCGGAAGTGCCCACCCGGAAGTGCCCCCACCCGGAAGTGCCCACAACCGGAAGTTCCCCCCTCCCCCCTTACCAACATGGCCGTCCCGCAGCCGTTTGAGCTGGCACGGCTCCTTCCGGCCGGAAGGGGAGGTGACGCTGGCAGCCAATTGGCTGAGGTCGCTCTCGCCGATGTCCAATGGGATGTCGGCTGAGGCTCCGACCTTCAGGTGTGATTGGCGGAGGCTGTCGTCACCTAAAGAGCCCGCAGCCAATCAGGGAGCGCCTATAGAAGGGCCCCGTATCCCCCCATATCCCCATTAACCCCATTAACCCCCATTAACCCCCATTAAGCCCCCTATATCCCCATCTCAGACCCCATTAACCCCCATTAAACCCCCTATATCCCCATCTCAGACCCCATTAACCCCCATTAAACCCCCTATATCCCCCCTATATCCCCTCCTAAAGCCCATTAACCCCCCTATATCCCCCCTAAATCCCCCCTAAACCCCATTAACCCCCCCATAACCCCACTATATCCTTTTATGCCCCCTATATATCCCCCCCAAAACCCCATTAAAACCCCATATAACCCCCCAAACCCCATATAACCCCCCCATATCGCCCCATATCCCCTCTATATCCACCATATCCCCCCTATATCCCCATCTCAGACCCCATTAACCCCCATTAACCCCCCTATATCCCCCTATATCCCACCTAAATCCCCCCTAAACCCCATTAAACCCCCCATAACCCCACTATATCCTCTTATGTCCCCACTATATCCCCCCCAACACCCCATTAACACCCATTAAACCCCCTATATAACCCCCCAAACCCCATATAACCCCCCCATATCGCCCCATATCCCCTCTATATCCACCAGAACCCCCTATATCCCCATCTCAGACCCCATTAACCCCCATTAATCCTCATTAAACCCCCCATATCCCCATCTCAGACCCCTTTAACCCCCCATATCCCCCCTATATCCCCTTATATCCCCCTATATCCCCTTATATCCCCCCATAACCCCCTATATCCCCATCTCAGACCCCATTAACCCCCATTAACCCCCATTAAACCCCATCTCAGACCCCATATAACCCCATATCCCCCATATAACCCTATACGACCCTATTAATCCCCTATATCCCATATGTACCAGTGATGCGTGCAGTGAAGGGGCTGCCCGCGATGTGCTTGTCGTTGTACTTGACCACGATGCTGTAGTCCCCCATATCCCCCATATACCCCATATAACCCTATATAACCCTATTAATCCCCTATATCTCTATAGGTACCAGTGATGCGTGCAGTGAAGGGGCTGCCCGCGATGTGCTTGTCGTTGTACTTGACCACGATGCTGTAGTCCCCCATATCCCCCCCATATCCCCCATATACCCCATATAACCCTATATAACCCTACTAATCCCCTATATCCTATATGTACCAGTGATGCGTGCAGTGAAGGGGCTGCCGGCGATGTGCTTGTCGTTGTACTTGACCACGATGCTGTAGTCCCCCATATCCCCCCATATCCCCATTAACCCCCATATAACCCCATATCTCCCATATAAACCTATATGACCCTACTAATCCCCTATATCTCTATATGTACCAGTGATGCGTGCAGTGAAGGGGCTGCCTGCGATGTGCTTGTCGTTGTACTTGACCACGATGCTGTAGTCCCCAGGCAATACGGGCAGGTAGGACACGGTGCACGTCCCGTCCTGGTGGTCCCGGCAGCTGATCTCGGCTTTGGATGGACCCTCCACGGCCAGAGAGAGACCCCCTGTATGGGGATATATGGGATATATAGAGATCTATGGGGGTTAGAATAAAGGTGGTCAATGGGGATCTCAATGGCAGTCAATGGGAGTCAATGGGAGTGAATGGGAGTCAATGGGAGTGAGATCAATGGGAGTCAATGGGGATCTCAATGGGAGTCAATGGGAGTCAATGGGAGTCAATGGGAGTGAGATCAATGGGAGTCAATGGGAGTCAATGGGAGTCAATGGGGGATCTCAATGGGAGTCAATGGGAGTCAATGGGAATCAATGGGACTGGAATCAATGGGAGTCAATGGGAGTGGGATCAATGGGAGTCAATGGGAGTCAATGGGGACCATCCACGGCCAGAGAGAGACCCCCTGTATGGGGATATATGGGATATATGGGATATATAGAGATCTATGGGGGTTAGAATAAAGGTGGTCAATGGGGAGCCCAAGGGGAGTCAATGGGGATCTCAATGGGAGTCAATGGGAGTCAATGGGAGTCAATGGGAGTCAATGGGAATCAATGGGAGTCAATGGGAATCAATGGGAATCAATGGGAATCAATGGGAATGAATGGGAGTCAATGGGAATCAATGGGAGTCAATGGGAGTCAATGGGATCCAATGGGATCCAATGGGACTGGAATCAATGGGAGTCAATGGGAGTGGGATCAATGGGAGTCAATGGGAGTCAATGGGAGTGAGATCAATGGGAGTCAATGGGAGTCAATGGGAGTGAGATCAATGGGAGTCAATGGGAGTCAATGGGAGCCCAATGAGAGTCAATGGGAGTGAATGGGAGTCAATGGGGAGCCCAATGGGAGTCAATGGGGACCCTCCACGGCCAGAGACAGACCCCCTGTATGGGGATATATGGGATATATGGGATGTATAAGGATCTATGGGGGTTAGAATAAAGGTCGTCAATGGGGATCTCAATGGGAGTCAATGGGGGACTCAAAGGTGATGAATGGGGAGCCCATATCCCCCCATATAACCCCATATATCCCCATTTTAACCCCATATCCCCCCCATATAACCCCATATATCCCCATTTTAACCCCATATCCCCCCATATAACCCCTATCTCCCCCCATATCCCCCCTTTTACCCCCTATCTCCCCCCATATACCCCCTTTATAACCGCATATCCCCCCATATAGCCCCATATAACCCCCATATACCCCCGTATATCCTCCATATCCCCCCATATATCCCCCATATAACCCCCATATCCCCCTATATAACCCCCATATCCCCCCATATCCCCGCTTGTACCCCCTATATAACCCCATATCTTCCCATATAGCCCCATATAACCCCATATAACCCCATATATCCCCTATATAACCCCATATATCCCCTATATAACCCCATATAACCCCATATAACCCTATATATCCCCTATATAACCCCATATATCCCCTATATAACCCCATATAACCCCATATATCCCCTATATAACCCCATATATCCCCTATATAACCCCATATAACCCTATATATCCCCCATATAACCCCTATATAACCCCATATATCCCCTATAGGACCCCATATAACCCCATATATCCCCATATATCCCCTATATAACCCCATATATCCCCTATATAACCCCATATATCCCCTATATAACCCCATATAACCCCATATATCCCCTATATAACCCTATATATCCCCTATATAACCCCATATAACCCCATATATCCCCTATATAACCCTATATATCCCCTATATAACCCCATATAACCCCATATATCCCCTATATAACCCCATATAACCCCATATATCCCCTATATAACCCCATATAACCCCATATATCCCCTATATAACCCCATATATCCCCTATATAACCCCATATATCCCCTATATAACCCTATATATCCCCTATATAACCCCATATAACCCCATATATCCCCTATATAACCCCATATAACCCCTATATAACCCCATATATCCCCTATATAACCCCATATAACCCTATATAACCCCATATAACCCTATATATCCCCTATATAACCCCATATATCCCCTATATAACCCCATATATCCCCTATATAACCCCATATATCCCCTATATAACCCCATATATCCCCTATAGGACCCCATATAACCCCATATATCCCCTATATAACCCCATATATCCCCTATATAACCCCATATAACCCCATATATCCCCTATATAACCCCATATATCCCCTATATAACCCCATATAACCCCATATATCCCCTATATAACCCCATATAACCCCATATAACCCCATATATCCCCTATATAACCCCATATATCCCCTATATAACCCCATATAACCCCATATAACCCCATATATCCCCTATATAACCCTATATATCCCCTATATAACCCTATATATTACCCTCTCCCGCGTCCTTGGTGTTGACTGTGAACTCCGCGGGTTTATTGACGGTTCCGTGGGTCAGGCCGGGCCCGTACGCGGTCACGTGACCACTGTTCACATAGTCCACATAGAACTGCAGGGGGGAACCTGGGGGGAGATGGGGGGAGATAGGGGGAGATAGGGGGCAATAGGGGGAGATAGGGGGCAATAGGGGACAATAGGGGGCAATAGGGGTAGATATGGGGCAATAAGGGGCAATAGGGGGCGATAGGGGGCAATAGGGGGCAATAGGGGGCGATATAGGGTGGCCCCATAGACTGGGGGGGGAGATGTGGGGAGATAGGGGACAATAGGGGGCGATATGGGGTGATATGGGGTGGCCCCATAGACTGGGATGGGGTTATATGGGGTGCTATTGGGCGATATGGGGAGATATGGGGCGATATGGGGCGATAAGGGGGTGATATGGGGTGCTATGGGGTGCTATGGGGCAGACCCATAGCGGGGGGGGGGGGAGATGTGGGGTGATATGGGGTGATATGAGGCGCTATGGGGTCATATGGGGCAATATGGGGCATTATGGGGTGGCCCCATAGACTGGGATGGGGAGCTATGGGGCACTATGGGGCTGGGTGGGAGCGCTATGGGGTTATGGGGCACATTGGGGGGGGGGGGTTAAGAAACATTATGGGGTTATGGGGCACACAAAGAGGTTATGGGGCACACAGGGGGGGTTATGGGGCGTTATGGGGTTATGGGGTGCATTGGGGTTATGGGGTGCTATGGGGTTATGGGGCGCTATGGGGTTACCTGGGTCACCGCGGGTGTCCGTCTCATGCAGCGCAGTTATGGGGTTATTGTGGGGTTACGGGGTTATGGGGCTGTGGGCACACAGTGCAGTTATGGGGTGATTGATGGGGTTATGGGGCAGGGGGGTTATGGGGTGATTGATGGGGTTATGGGGTGATGGGGTTATGGGGTGATTGATGGGGTTATGGGGTGATTGATGGGGTTATGGGGTGATGGGGTGATTGATGGGGTTATGGGGTGATTGATGGGGTTATGGGGTTATGGGGTGATGGGGTTATGGGGCAGGGGGGTTATGGGGTGATTGATGGGGTTATGGGGCGGTGAGCGCATACAGTGCAGTTATGGGGTTAAGAGCTGAGTTATGGGGCACTTATGGGACCGCTATGGGGTCTCTATGGGGCTGATATAAGGTATCTATGGGGCAGCTATGGGGCAGCTATGGGGCTGACCTGGGATGTGCATGCTGTCATAGCGGATGTCCATCTGGTGCAGACACTTATAGTACAGCTATGGGGTATCTATGGGGTACCTATAGGGTCTCTATGGGGTATCTATGGGGCAGCTATGGGGCAGCTATGGGGCTGACCTGGGATGTGCATGCTGTCATAGCGGATGTCCATCTGGTGCAGCCTGACTTATAGTACAGCTATGGGGTATCTATAGGGTATCTATAGGGTCTCTATGGGGCTGATATAAGGTATCTATGGGGCAGCTATGGGGCAGCTATGGGGCTGACCTGGGATGTGCATGCTGTCGTAGCGGATGTCCATCTGGTGCAGACACTTATGGGGCAGCTATGGGGTATCTATGGGGTATCTATAGGGTCTCTATGGGGCAGCTATGGGGCAGCTATGGGGCAGCTATGGGGCTGACCTGGGATGTGCATGCTGTCGTAGCGGATGTCCATCTGGTGCAGACACTTATGGGGCAGCTATGGGGTATCTATGGGGTATCTATAGGGTCTCTATGGGGTATCTATGGGGTCTCTATGGGGCAGCTATGGGGCAGCTATGGGGCAGCTATGGGGCTGACCTGGGATGTGCATGCTGTCATAGCGGATGTCCATCTGGTGCAGCCCGGCCTCGCTGGGCACAAAGCGGACGGTGACGGTTCCGTCCTTGTTGTCCGTGATGTCGGGGTGGGAAACCTTCCCCGACGGCATCCGAACCTCCCCTATAGGAACAATGGGATGGGGGGCGGATGTGGGGCGGATATGGGGGGATATGGGGCAGATATGGGGGGATATGGGGGAATATGGGGGATATGGGGGGCATATGGGGGAATATGGGGGGATATGGAGTGGATATGGGGGAGATATGGGGGGATATGGGGCAGATATGAGGGAATATGGGGGAATATGGGGGGGATATGGGGGAATATGGGGGGATATGGGGGGATATAGGGTGGATATGTGGGGATATGGGGGGATATGGGGGAATATGGGGGAATATGGGGGGGATATGGGGGGGATATGGGGGGATATGGGGGCAGATATGGGGGGATATGGGGGGATATGGGGGGATATGGGAAGGATATGGGGGGATATGGTGGGATATGGGGGGATATGGGGGGATATGGAGGGCATATGGGGGGGATATGGGGGGGATATGGGGCAGCTATGGGTTCTGGGGGGGTTATTGGGGAGACATGGGGGGGGGGATATGGGGCAGATATGGGGTCTGGGGGGCGATATGGGGCAGCTATGGGGCAGCTATTGGGCAGCTATGGGGTCTGGGGGGGTCATTGGGGGGACATGGGGGAGGATATGGGGCAGCTATTGGGCAGCTATGGGGTCTGGGAGGGGGATATGGGGTCTGGGGGGGTCATTGGGGGGGGATATGGGGAGGATATGGGGCAGCTATGGGGTCTGGGGGTTGATATGGGGCAGCTATGGGGTCATGGGGGGGATATGGGGCAGCTATGGGGTCTGGGGGGGGTCATGGGAGGTGACAACAGGGGGATGTGGGGCAGCTATGGGGCAGCCATGGGGCAGCCATGGGGTCTCTATAGGGTCCCTATGGGGCAGCTATGGGGCAGCTATGGGGCAGGCCGTACCGGTGATCTCCCCCTTGGCGATGGTGAGGGGGATGACGAGGTCGAAGGGTCTCAGCCCCACATCCAGCCCATTCACCCCCAGCAGCGGACGCTCCGTCGCCTTAATGGGGGGGGGGGGGGGGGGGGGTTACACACTCACTTACAGCCCCCCTTGCACACTCACCGTGACCCATAGAGACCCATAGACCCATTGACCCCCAATATCCCCCTAACACCCCATTAATCCCCCCCTATAGCCCCCTAATACCCCATTTACCCCCCATTTACCCCCTTTACCCCCCACTTACCCCCCAATTACCCCCCTACACCCCCCATTTACACCCCAAACACCTCAATTACCCCCCATTTACCCCCCTTAGATCCCCCTTATGCCCCCTAATACCCCCCTAATACCCCATATATCCCCCATTGACCCCCCTATACCCCCCTTACGCCCTATTTACCCCCCTAATACCCCTCCAATACCCCATTTACCCCCCTTAGACCCCCCTTATGCCCCCATTGACCCCCTAAGATCCCATTTACCCCCCATTTACCCCCTATACCCCCCATTTACCCCATTTCTGCACTCACCATGACCTGGAAGGGGCTGTTGGGCACGTGCTCCCCCCCGAACCTCACACATATGATACCCTAATACCCCAATTACCCCCCTAATGCCCTATTTACCCCCCTAATACCCCATTTACCCCCCATTTACCCCCTTTACACCCCAACTACCCCCCTAACACGCCATTTATCCCCCTAATACCTCCCCCAATACCCCAGTTACCCCCCAATTACCCCCCTAACACCCCATTTACCCCCCATTTATGCCCCTCCCACCCCCCTTACACCCTATTTACCCCCCTAATACCCCTCCAATACCCCACTTACCCCCCTTAGACCCCCATTTACCCCCCTCCCAGCCCCCTTACGCCCTATTTATCCCCCTAATACCCCTCCAATACCCCATTTACCCCCCTTAGACCCCCCTTATGCCTCCATTTACCCCCCTAATACCCCATTTATCCACCCTATACCCCCCCAATACCCCATTTACCCCCCTTAGACCCCCATTTACCCCTCTCCCAGCCCCCTTACGCCCCATTTAACCCCCTAATACCCCTCCAATACCCCATTTACCCCCCTTACACCCCCCTTATGCCCCCATTTACCCCCCTTAGACCTCCCTTATGCCCCCTATACCCCCCTTATGCCCCCTATACCCCCCTAATGCCCCATTGACCCCTCTAATACCCCATTTACCCCCCATTTACACCCATTTACCCCCTGTTGGCACTCACCATGACCTGGAAGGGGCTGTTGGGCACGTGCTCCCCCCCGAACCTCACACATATGATGCCCTAATACCCCAATTACCCCCCTAATGCCCTAATTACCCCCCTAACATCCCATTTACCCCCCATTTAACTCCTTAATTCCCCCTAACACCCCATTTACCCCCCTAATACCCCCCTATCACCCCATTTATCCCCCATTTACCCCCCTAATGCCCCCCTTATACCCCAATTACCCCTCATTTACCCCCCTAATACCACCCTAACACCCCAATTACCCCCCATTTACCCCCCTTAGACCCCCCTTATGCCCCCATTGACCCCCCTAACACCCCATTTACCCCCCTAATGCCCCATTTACCCCCCTTATACCCCCCTTATGCCCCCTATACCCCCCTAATACCCCAATTACCCCCCTTAGACCCCCCTTATGCCCCCCTATACCCCCCATTTACCCCCTGTTGGCACTCACCATGACCTGGAAGGGGCTGTTGGGCACGTGCTCCCCCCCGAACCTGACACAGATGATGTATTTCCCGGGCTGTGGGGCCGTGTAGAAGATGTCGAAGGTCCCGTCCTCGTTCTCCACCACGTCCACGTCGGCCTCGGCCCCGTCGGGGGCTCTCACCGCACACGTCACCTTCCCGGGACCCGCAGCCTTGGCGTCAACCGTCAGCAGCGTCTGCTCACCCAGCTGGATGGTGGGACCCAGCCCTGGGCCTGACCCACAAGTGGGGGTCAGTAGGGGGACCCAACAATGGGGGACCCCCCCAATGGGACCCCCCATAAGACTCAATGGGGGACCCCCAGTAGGGCACCCAATGGGGGACCTTACAATGGGAGTCAATGGGAGACCCCCCAATGTGACCCCCCATAAGACTCAATGGGAGACCCCCACTATGGCACCCAATGGGGGTCAATGGGGGACCCCCCCAATGGGACTCAATGGGAGACCCCCAGTAGGAGTCAATGGCGGACCCCCAATCTGAGCCCACCATCAGCAGTGTCTGCTCCCCCAGCTGGATGGTGGGACCCAGCCCTGGGCCTGACCCACAAGTGGGAGTCAATGGGGGACCCAACAATGGGAGTCAATGGGAGACCCCCAGTAGGAGTCAATGGGGGACCCCCAGTGGGACCCCTAATGAGAGTCAATGGGGGACCCCCCCAATGGGGGTGAATGGGAGACCCCCAGTATGGCACCCAATGGGAGTCAATGGGGGACCCAACAATGGGAGTCAATGGGAGACCCCCCAGTGGGACTCAATGGGAGACCCCCAGTGGGACCCCTAATGAGAGTCAATGGGGGACCCCCCCAATGGGGGTGAATGGGAGACCCCCAGTAGGACCTCCCATAGGAGTGAATAGGGAACCCACAGTAAGACCCTCAATGGGAGTCAATGGGAGACCCCCAGTAGAACCCCCCATAAGACTCAATGGGAGACCCCCCCTATGGCACCCAATGGGAGTCAATGGGAGACCCCCATAAGACTCAATGGGGGACCCCCTGTATGGCACCCAATGGGAGTCAATGGGGGACCCCCAATCTGAGCCCACCATCAGCAGCGTCTGCTCCCCCAGCTGGATGGTGGGACCCAGCCCTGGGCCTGACCCACAAGTGGGACTCAATGGGGACCCCCAACATGGCACCCAATGGGAGTCAATGGGGGACCCCCCCAATGGGAGTCAATGGGAGACCCCCAGTATGGCACCCAATGGGAGTCAATGGGAGACCCCCAATGGGACCCCCTATAAGAGTGAATAGGAGACCCCCAGTAGGACCCCCCATAAGACTCAATGGGGGACCCCCAGTATGGCACCCAATGGGAGACCTCACAATGGGAATCAATGGGAGACCCCCCAATGGGACCCCCATAAGAGTGAGTGGGAGACCCCCAGCATGGCAACCAATGGGGGTCAATGGGGACCCCCCCAATGGGAGTCTATGGGAGACCACCCAATGGGAGTCAATGGGAGACCCCCAGTATGGCACCCAATGGGAGGCAATGGGGGACCCCCTCAATGGGAGTCAATGGGGACCCCCACTATGGCACCCAATGGGAGTCAATGGGGGACCCAACAATGGGAGTCAATGAGAGACCCCCCAGTGGGACCCCTAATGGGAGTCAATGGGGGACCCCCAGTATGGCACCCAATGGGGGACCTTACAATGGGAGTCAATGGGAGACCCCTCAATGGGAGTCAATGGGAGACCCCCAGTAGGAACCCCAATAAGAGTGAATGGGAGACCCCCAACATGGCACCCAATGGGAGTCAATGGGGGACCCCCAATCTGAGCCCACCATCAGCAGCGTCTGCTCCCCCAGCTGGATGGTGGGACCCAGCCCTGGGCCTGACCCACAAGTGGGAGTCAATGGGGGACCCAACAATGGGAGACCCCCAATATGGCACCCAATGGGAGGCAATGGGGGACCCCCCCAGTGGGAGTCTATGGGAGACCACCCAATGGGAGGCAATGGGGGACCCCCAATGGGACCCCCTATAAGAGTGAATGGGAGACCCCCAGTATGGCACCCAATGGGGGAGCCCCCATAAGACTCAATGGGAGACCCCCCCAATGGGACCCCCTATAAGAGTGAATGGGAGACCCCCAGTATGGCACCCAATGGGGGAGCCCCCATAAGACTCAATGGGAGACCCCCCCAATGGGAGTCAATGGGAGACCCCCAATGGGACCCCCTATAAGAGTGAATGGGGGACCCCCAGTAGGGCACGCAATGGGAGTCAATGGGGGACCCCAAAGCAGCCCCCTATGTGTCCTGGGTGGGGGGGGGTGTAGCTGTGGGGTGTGGGGGGGTGGGGGTCCAGCAGCATTGGGGTGATCTATGGGGTGGGTGGGTGTCTATGGGATCTATGGGGTGATCTATGGGGCAGGGGGGTGATCTATGGGGTGATCTATGGGGTGATCTATGGGGCAGGGAGGTGATCTATGGGGTGATCTATGGGGTTATCTATGGGGCAGGGGGGTGATCTATGGGGTGATCTATGGGGCCTATGGGGTGATCTATGGGGTGATCTATGGGGCAGGGGGGTGGTCTATGGGGTGATCTATGGGGCAGGGAGGTGATCTATGGGGTGATCTATGGGGTCTATAGGGTCCATAGATTCTATGGGGTGATCTATGGGGTGATCTATGGGGTGATCTATGGGGCAGGGGGGTGATCTATGGGGTCTATAGGATCTATGGGGTGATGTATGGGGTGATGTATGGGGCGACATGCAGCAGCCGAGCCGTGCTCTTACCTAAGCCGTGGCCTCCGATGGAGACTAGAGCAGCGTGTGGGGCGCAGTGGGGCAGGGGGGGGGTGTGGGGTGAGGTGTGGGGTGTGGGGTGGGCAGAGAAGCGAGAAATAGAGTGAGATAAAGACCCCAAAAACCCCCAAACTCACCCCATATTTATGGCTATTAAACCCCAGAGCGCAGCGCCCCCTGGTGGCCAATATCTGCCATTGCAGTGAGGCCCCCCATTAAGTTCTATGTAGCGCAGCGCCCCCTGGTGGCCAATAGCAGCCATTGCAGTGATGCCCCCTATTACATTCTGTATCCCACAGCGCCCCCTGGTGGACAAAAGATGTCATTGCAGTGACCCCCCATTAAGTTCTATATGGCACAGCGCCCCCCAGTGGCAGAGTGCAGTGATCGCAACGAGGCCCATTAAAGGACCTTTGGGGACCCCCCCCAAGACCCCCAGTAACGGGCAGCCCCCTATTGGAGGACCCTATAGTCCCTATAGTGCCCAGCGCCCCCTTGTGGCAGCCCCCCATTGGAGGACCCTATAGTCCCTATAGTGCCCAGCGCCCCCTTGTGGCAGCCCCCCATTGGAGGACCCTATAGTCCCTATAGTGCCCAGCGCCCCCTTGTGGCAGCCCCCCATTGGAGGACCCTATAGTCCCTATAGGGCACAGCACCCCCTTGTGGCCACCATTTGCTATTACACCCCCCCAATGGGGTCTCCATTAGTCCCTATAGAGCGCAGCGCCCCCTTGTGGCAGCCATATTGACCCCATATCCCCCCATATCCCCTTATAACCCCCCATATCCCCCCATATTGACCCCATAGCCCCCCCTTATAGACCTCATATCCCCCCTATTCACCCCATATCCCCCCCCATTGATCCCATATCCCCCCATAATCACCCCATATCCCTCCCACATCCCCCCATACTCCCTCCATTCACCCCATATCCCCCCATATTGACCCCATATCTCGCCATATTCCCCCCCATATCTCCCTCTAAGACCCCCATATCCCCCCCCATTCACCCCATATCCCCCCATACCCCCCCCATATCCCTCTATATCCCCTTATAACCCCCCATAACTCCCCCCATATACCCCCATATCCCCCCCCATAGACCCTATAGCCCCTTACTGACCCCATATCCCCCATATCCCTCCCCATAGACCCTATAGCCCCTTACTGACCCCATATCCCCCATATCCCTCCCCATAGACCCTATAGCCCCTTACTGACCCCATATCCCCCATATCCCTCCCCATAGAACATATAGCCCCTTACTGACCCCATATCCCCCATATCCCTCCCCATAGACCCTATAGCCCCTTACTGACCCCATATCCCCCATATCCCCCCCCATAGACCCTATAGCCCCTTACTGACCCCATATCCCCCATATCCCTCCCCATAGAACATATAGCCCCTTACTGACCCCATATCCCTCCCCATAGAACATATAGCCCCTTACTGACCCCATATCCCCCATATCCCTCCCCATAGACCCTATAGCCCCTTACTGACCCCATATCCCCCCCATAGACCCTATAGCCCCTTACTGACCCCATATCCCCCATATCCCCCCCCATAGACCCTATAGCCCCTTACTGACCCCATATCCCCCATATCTCCCCATATTAACACCCACCGGTGACCGTGCACTTGCTGGCGTCCCCTGCAGGCACAGCCCGGATCCTATAGGGCGAATATGGGATCTCGTCCCCCCCATATTTAATGAGGATGGTGTAACGACCCGTCGTGTCGGGGACGTACGACACCGTGTAGGTCCCGTCCCCATTGTCACGGATGGAAGCCTTCTTGGGTTTGCCCTCGGGGTCCTATAGGGCCAGATATAGGGTTAGATATAGATATAGGGTTAGATATAGGGTTAGACATAGGGTTAGATATAGGGTTGGATATAGGGCCAGATATAGGGTTAGATATAGGGCCAGATATAGGGTTAGATATAGGGTTAGATATAGGGTTAGATAT
Source organism: Coturnix japonica (assembly GCF_054131305.1). Taxonomy (NCBI): domain Eukaryota; kingdom Metazoa; phylum Chordata; class Aves; order Galliformes; family Phasianidae; genus Coturnix; species Coturnix japonica. The sequence continues at coordinate 7,849 of NW_028189056.1, read as the reverse complement.
AGGGTTAGATATAGGGATAGATATAGGGTTAGATATAGGGTTAGATATAGGGATAGATATAGGGTTAGATATAGGGTTAGATATAGGGATAGATATAGGGTTAGATATAGGGATAGATATAGGGATAGATATAGGGTTAGATATAGGGTTAGATATAGGGATAGATATAGGGTTAGATATAGGGATAGATATAGGGATAGATATAGGGTTAGATATAGGGTTAGATATAGGGTTAGATATAGGGTTAGATATAGGGTTAGATATAGGGTTGGATATAGGGTTAGATATAGGGTTACATATAGGGTTAGATATAGGGTTAGATATAGGGTTAGATATAGGGATAGATATAGGGATAGATATAGGGTTAGATATAGGGTTGGATATAGGGTTAGATATAGGGTTAGATATAGGGTTAGTTATGGGGTTGGGGGGGTCACATATGGCATCACAGATGAGGTCCTATGAGGTCACACGTGGGTTATATATGGGGTGAGATCTGGGTCACATATGGGGTGAGATATCGGCATTGATGGTGAACCCCCACATCCACCCCATATCCCCCTTATAACACCCTGTATTCCCTTATAACCCCCCATATCACCCCATACCCCCCCAATATCCCCCCATATCCACCCCATAACCCCCCAATATCACTCTATATCTCCCTATAACCCCCCATATCCCCCCTTATGACCCCCATATCTTTCTATAGACCCCCATATCCCCCTATATCCCCTTATAGACCCCCATATCGCCCCATATCCACCCCATAACCCCCCATATCCCCCCCATATCACTCTATACCTCCCTATAACCCCCATATCGCCCCATATCCACCCCATAACCCCCCATATCCCCCCCATATCACTCTATACCTCCCTATAACCCCCATATCACCCCATATCCACTTATGACACCCCATATCCCCTTATAACCCCCCATATCCCCCTTATAACACCCCATATCACCCCATATCACCCCATATCCCCCCATATCACCCCATATTCCTCTTATAACCCCCCATATCCCCCTTATAAACCCCCATATCCCCATTATAACCCCCCATATCCCCCTTATAACCCCCCATATCCCCCTTATAAACCCCCATATCCCCATTATAAACCCCCATATCCCCCTTATAACCCCCCATATCCCCCTTATAACCCCCCATATCCCCCTTATAACACCCTATATCCCCCCATATCCCCCCCATATCCCCCTATAACCCCCCATATCCTCCCATATCCCCCTTATAACCCACCATATCCCCTTATGACCCACCATATCCCCCCATATCACCCCATATACCCCCATATCCCCCCCATATCGCCCCATATCCACCCCATATCTACCCCATATCCCCTTATAACCCCCCATATCCCCCTTATAACACCCTGTATCCCCTTATAACCCCCCATATAACCCCATATCCCCCTATATCGCCCTATATCCCCTTATAGACCCCTATATCCCCCCATATCGCCCCATAACCCACCGTGATCTGCACAGCCAGCAGCCCCTCTCCCGCATCCTTGGCATCAATGGTGAACTCCACGGGCAGTGACGCCGGGATCCCATATCCCCCCATATAACCCCATATAACCCCATATCCCCCTATATCCCCTTATAGACCCCCATATCCCCCCATATCCCCCCATATCCCCCCATAACCCACCGTGATCTGCACAGCCAGCAGCCCCTCTCCCGCGTCCTTGGCATCAATGGTGAACTCCACAGGCAGCGACGCCGGGATCCCGCTGGTGTTGAGCCCCGGCCCCGAAGCTCGAACTTTGCTGGCGTCGTGGGACGGCAGCGCCTTCACCTTGAACGGGCTGTGGGGCACAGACCCATAGCTGACCCATGGCTGCCCCATGGCTGCCCCATAGATACCCCACAGCTGCCCCATAGCTGACCCATAGATAGCCCATGGCTGACCCATAGATACCCCATGGCTGCCCCATAGCTGACCCATAGATAGCCTATATATGGCCCATAGCTGACCCATGGCTGCCCCATAGCTAACCCTTAGATAGCCCATAGATGGCCCATAGCTGACCCATGGCTGCCCCATAGCTGACCCTTAGATGGCCCATAGCTGCCCCATGGCTGACCCATAGCTGCCCCATGGCTGCCCCATGGCTGACCCATGGCTGACCCATGGCTGACCCATGGCTGACCCATAGCTGCCCCATGGCTGACCCATAGCTGATCCATAGCTGCCCCATGGCTGCCCCATGGCTGACCCTTAGATGGCCCATAGCTGCCCCATGGCTGACCCATGGCTGCCCCATAGCTAACCCTTAGATGGCCCATAGCTGACCCATGGCTGACCCATAGCTGACCCTTAGATGGACCATAGCTGCCCCATGGCTGCCCCATGGCTGACCCATAGCTGCCCCATGGCTGCCCCATGGCTGCCCCATAGCTGCCCCATAGCTGACCCATGGCTGCCCCATGGCTGCCCCATGGCTGCCCCATAGCTGACCCATAGCTGACCCATGGCTGCCCCATGGCTGACCCATAGCTGACCCATGGCTGCCCCATGGCTGCCCCATAGCTGACCCATGGCTGACCCATGGCTGCCCCATAGCTGACCCATGGCTGACCCATGGCTGCCCCATAGCTGACCCATGGCTGACCCATAGCTGACCCTTAGATAGCCCATAGATGGCCCATAGCTGACCCATGGCTGCCCCATAGCTGACCCTTAGATGGCCCATAGCTGCCCCATGGCTGCCCCATAGCTGACCCTTAGATGGCCCATATCTGCCCCATAGCTGCCCCCCACCTTCGGGGCACGTCCTGGTCTCCATAGCGCACAGAGATGTTGTAGGGCCCCATAACCCCCCATAGCTGCCCCATAACCCCCCCATATCTGCCCCATAGCTGCCCCATAACCGCCCCATATCTGCCCCATAGCTGCCCCCCACCTTCGGGGCACGTCCTGGTCCCCATAGCGCACAGAGATGTTGTAGGGCCCCATAACCACCCCATAACCGCCCCATATCTGCCCCATATCTGCCCCATAACCGCCCCATATCCGCCCCATAGCCGCCCCATATCTGCCCCATAGCTGCCCCCCACCTTCGGGGCACGTCCTGGTCCCCATAGCGCACAGAGATGTTGTAGGGCCCCATAACCCCCCATAGCTGCCCCATAACCCCCCCATATCTGCCCCATAGCTGCCCCATAACCGCCCCATATCTGCCCCATAGCTGCCCCCCACCTTCGGGGCACGTCCTGGTCCCCATAGCGCACAGAGATGTTGTAGGGCCCCATAACCACCCCATAACCGCCCCATATCTGCCCCATATCTGCCCCATAACCGCCCCATATCCGCCCCATAGCCGCCCCATATCTGCCCCATAGCTGCCCCCCACCTTCGGGGCACGTCCTGGTCCCCATAGCGCACAGAGATGTTGTAGGGCCCCATAACCACCCCATAACCGCCCCATATCTGCCCTATCGCTGCCCCATAACCGCCCCATATCTGCCCCATAACTGCCCCATATCTGCCCCATAACCGCCCCATATCTGCCCCATAGCTGCCCCCCACCTTCGGGGCACGTCCTGGTCCCCATAGCACACAGAGATGCTGTAGGGCCCCATAACCACCCCATAACCCCCCATATCTGCCCTATAGCACCCCATAACCGCCCCATAACCGCCCCATAACTGCCCCCCACTTTCGGGGCACGTCCTGGTCCCCATAGCGCACAGAGATGTTGTAGGGCCCCATAACCACCCCATAACCCCCCCACAGCTGCCCCATAACCGCCCCATATCTGCCCCATAGCCGCCCCCCACCTTCGGGGCACGTCCTGGTCCCCATAGCGCACAGAGATGTTGTAGGGCCCCATAACCACCCCATAACCCCCCATATCTGCCCCATAACCGCCCCATATCTGCCCCATAGCTGCCCCCCACCTTCGGGGCACGTCCTGGTCCCCATAGCGCACAGAGATGTTGTAGGGCCCCTCTCGGGATGGGACGTAACTGACACTTTTGGTCCCGTCCCCGTTGTCCGTCACCTCCACCGGCTCCACCACACCTGGGGGCAGCGACCCACAGCTATGGGGCAGCCCCACATATCTATGGGGCAGCCCCAGACCCACATAACCCCCCCATCTCCCCATATCCCCCCCCCAGACCCACCTTTAGGCCCCATAACCCCCCATAACCTCCTTTTAGGCCCCATTACCCCCCATAACCCCCCATAGACCCACCTTTGGGCCCCATTACCCCCCATTGCCCCCATAACCCCCTTTTAGACCCCATTACCCCCCATAACCGCCCCATAACCCCCCACAGACCCACCTTTGGGCCCCATTACCCCCTCATAACCCCCTATAGACCCCATAACTGCCCCATAACCGCCCCATAACCCCCCATAACCCACCTTTGGGCCCCATTACCCCCTCATAACCCCCTACAGACCCCATAAACCCCCCATAACCGCCCCATAACCCCCCCCATAATCCCCTTTTAGACCCCACTACCCCCCATAACCCCCTTTTAGACCCCATAGCCTCCACCTCCCCCCATAACCGCCCCATAACCACCCCATAACCCCCCACAGACCCACCTTTGGGCCCCATAAACCCCCATAACCCCCTATAGACCCCATCATTACCCCTCATAACCACCACATATCCTCCCCATAACCCCCCATAGACCCACCTTTGGGCCCCATTACCCCCTCATAACCCCCTATAGACCCCATAACTGCCCCATAACCGCCCCATAACCCCCTATAGACCCCATAACTGCCCCATAACCGCCCCATAACCCCCTATCGACCCCATAACCGCCCCATAACCGCCCCATAGACCCACCTTTGGGCCCCATTACCCCCTCATAACCACCTATAGACCCCATAACTGCCCCATAACCCCTCACTGACCCACCTTTGGGCCCCATTACCCCCTCATAACCCCCTATAGACCCCATAACCGCCCCATAACTGCCCCATAACCGCCCCATAACCCACCTTTGGGCCCCATTACCCCCCCATAACCCCCTATAGACCCCATAACTGCCCCATAACTGCCCCATAACCCCTATAAGACCCCATAACTGCCCCATAACCGCCCCATAACCACCTTTGGGCCCCATTACCCCCCCATAACCCCCTATAGACCCCATAACTGCCCCATAACTGCCCCCATAACCGCCCCAATAACCCCCCACAGACCCACCTTTGGGCCCCATTACCCCCTCATAACCCCCTCATAACCCCCTATAGACCCCATAACTGCCCCATAACTGCCCCATAACCACCCCATAGCCCCCCATAACCCCACCTTTGGGCCCCATTACCCCCTCATAACCCCCTATAGACCCCATAACTGCCCCATAACCACCCCATAACCCCCTATAGACCCCATAACCACCCCATAACCCCCCATAGACCCACCTTTGGGCCCCATTACCCCCCATAACCCCCTCATAACCCCCTATCGACCCCATAACCGCCCCATAGCCCCCCATAACCCACCTTTGGGCCCCATTACCCCCTCATAACCCCCTATAGACCCCATAACTGCCCCATAACCGCCCCATAACCCCCTATCGACCCCATAACCGCCCCATAACCCCCCACAGACCCACCTTGGGCCCCATTACCCCCTCATAACCCCCTATAGACCCCCATAAACCCCCCATAACCGCCCCATAACCCCCTATCGACCCCATAACCGCCCCATAACCGCCCCATAGACCCACCTTTGGGCCCCATTACCCCCTCATAACCCCTATAGACCCCATAACTGCCCCATAACTGCCCCATAACCGCCCCATAACCCTCCACAGACCCACCTTTGGGCCCCATTACCCCCTCATAACCCCTATAGACCCCATAACTGCCCCATTACCCCCCATAACCCCCTATAGACCCCATAACCACCCCATAGTCCCCCACAGACCCACCTTTGGGCCCCATTACCCCCTCATAACCCCCCCATAACCCCCTATAGACCCCATAACCGCCCCATAGCCCCCCATAACCCACCTTTGGGCCCCATAACCCCCTCATTACCCCCCCATAACCCCCTATAGACCCCATAACCGCCCCATAGCCCCCCATAACCCACCTTTAGGCCCCATTACCCCCTCATAACCCCCTATAGACCCCATAACTGCCCCATAACCCCCTATAGACCCCATAACTGGCCCATAACTGCCCCATAACCCCCTATAGACCCCATAACCGCCCCATAGGCCCCCATAACCGCCTCATAGCCCCCCATAACCCACCTTTGGGCCCCATTACCCCCCCATAACCCCCTATAGACCCCATAACCGCCCCATAACCCACCTTTGGGCCCCATTACCCCCTCATTACCCCCCCATAACCCCCTATAGACCCCATAACCACCCCATAACTGCCCCATAAACGCCCCATAAACCGCCCCATAGCCCCCATAACCCACCTTTGGGCCCCACCACCTTGACGTCCAGCGGTGCGTCCCCCCCGGCTTTGCTGCAATCCACCTGGAACCTCTGCACCGCGTTGACCCTCACCTCCCCTTTAGTCAGCCCAGGCCCGGAGCATTTCACTGCCCCTATATCTATAGGGCCGCCCCCGGCCCCACCAGCATCAACAAGGGGACCCTAAATGGGCTCCCAGGGACCCTGCGGCCCCCATAGGTCACATTGAGGCTGTAGGTGCCGGCCACGCTGGGGATGTATTGAACCGAGCAGCTGCCGTCCTTGTTATCGGTGCAGGATAATTGGGCTTCGGATGGACCTTCCATTGCCAGGCCCAGCCCGCCGGTACCGGCACCGCTGGAAATGGGGGATAGGGGGTTAGAATGGGGGGTATGGGGGTCTAAGGGGGGTTATATGGGATATGGGGGGCTATAGGGGGGTATAAGGGCAATATAAGGGGGGATATGGGGGTCTAAGGGGGGAAATGGGGGGCTTAAGTGGGATATGGGGGTCTAAGGGGGTTATGGGGGTCTAAGGGGGGATATGGGGGTCTAAGGGGGGGATATGTGGGTCTAAGAGGGGTATAAGGGGGGCTATGGGGGTCTAAGAGGGGTCTAAGGGGGGAAATGGGGGTCTAAGGGGGGCTATGGGAGGCTATAGGGGGGGATATGGAGGTCTAAGGGGGCTTAAGGGGGGTATAAGGGGGTCTAATGGGGGGATATGGGGGTCTAAGAGGGCTATAAGCGGGATATAGGGGGGTCTAAGGGGGGATATGGGGGTCTAAGGGGGGTCAAAGGGGGTTTAAGGGGGGGATATGGGGGTCTAAGGGGGGATATGGGGGGTTTAAGGGGGGGATATGGGGGTCTAAGGGGAGGATATGGGGGTCTAGGGGGGCATATGGGGGTCTAAGGGGGGGATATGGGGGTCTAAGGGGGGGATATGGGGGTATAAGGGGGTCTAAGGGGGGCATAAGGGGGTCTAAGGGGGGCATAAGGGGGTCTAAGGGGGGATATGGGGGTCTAGGGTGGGATATGGGGGTCTAAGAGGGGTATAAGAGGGGATATGGGGGTCTAAGGGGGGTTATGGGGGTCTAAGGGGGGGATATGGGGACTAAGGGGGGATATGGGGGTCTAAGGGGGGATATGGGGGTCTAAGGGGTTTAAATGGTAATTGGGCTTCAGATGGACCTTCCATTGCCAGGCCCAGCCCGCCGGTACCGGCACCGCTGGAAATGGGGGGATATGGGGTTACAATGGGGGGTATGGGGGTCCAAGGGGGGATATAGGGGGGTCTGAGGGGGGATATAGGGGTCTAAAGGGGGATATAGGGGGATCTAAGGGGGGATATGGGGGTCTAAGGGGGGGATATGGGGGTCTAAGGGGAGGGAACAGGGGGATATCGGGGTCTAAGAGGGGATATG